>NW_027451059.1:0-1000 GCF_964194025.1 Convolutriloba macropyga
TAATCAATTGGTAGCCTGTGTTTTTACTTTTCATAGTTGATTCGGGAATCAAGACAAATTAACAGAAAGTGATTGGTCGCCTTTTGGAATTAATCTTATTCTCTTGACAGGTTGTATTCTTGTTTTCGTTTGCGTATTTTGAATATCAACTGCTTTAATGCGATCAATCATGTACATTTTCTGTCAGACCAATCTAGAGAAATTATCTAAGGAAAATATCTTATATAATTTTGAAAGGTTGTCAATGAATAGCGAAGTCTTCAAACACCCTCTCATCTTATTCAGACAGTTGATTGACTATTTTTGCTATGCCAATACTCAATTGCAGTCAGGTAACGAAGAAAATTTTGAAACGAAGTTAAAACTATTTTGCAAGAATCTTGCAAGATGGGTTAAAACCTTGCAAGAATCTTGCAAGCAAAATTAAAGAGCTGTACATTTCCTTGCAATAATTAAATATTTTTAATCAGTACTTGCAGTTTTTCATATTTTCGCTTGTAATAGACGAATTATTTTGTGGAGTGAATGAAGAATCATGAGGAAATCATGTCAGCATTTCTAATGAAGAATTGAAGAAGTCCTCCCCTTGCTTATTAAAACAATGCAGTGCCCTTAAAGTGTCCGCTCATCATTAAACTGAATATTCGGGGGGAGGGGGGGGGGGGGTTGATTGAGGACTGTGGAGAGATAGAGAGAAATGGAGACATGAGGAGAGAAAGAGGAAAAGAGGACCAAATTAAAATAATTAATCACATCTCTTGGGGGCGGATAGCCACTGCTGTGAGAGAAGGACACTCGGGATAGCCACTCATACAGACTAATTGGAGAATGGTAACGCGGTTACTTGACCTGAGCGATATTGGAGAACGTCTTGATAGCGTTTCTAGCCACAAATCAACTCCCATCCCCCACCAAAAACTCTTAAGTCCTGCTTCTTTATCTTTTACGGAGTGCTGTATGAAAAGTTCTTTTTACTATTGAGACTGTCATTGGTCTCATT
>NW_027451060.1:0-18017 GCF_964194025.1 Convolutriloba macropyga
CCTCTATGCGCCGGAGCACTGCAGCAAAAATGTTAATAGTTTAGTAGTAGGTGACTACTTAATTTTAAAAACTGTAGGCAGAAATGCTGAATTTTGTAGTCTAGTTGTTGTGATAAACTTATTGAATAGCTCCGGCGGTTTAAAAAGTCTTCGGATTAACTGAAATTAAAACATTAAGACGAGGTAGGTCATACTAGATTTAACTCTTCAACCGATTCGGGCACGAACGAGGAAGACAGCAATCAGCTTGTAGAGCGAACTGGGACAAGGGTTGATAGGAATGGCTGCATCATCTGGACAAACATCTGGGTTACAACACTCATCCCCAATTAGTCTTTTGCAGGGACCTTCCTATGTGTTTTCTGTGTTATCCAGGATCTGCAAAAGAAACGTTACGCTGCTGTGGAGGACCTGTCTTCAGTCATAGAGGCTGAAAACATTGAGAAGTACGTGTGCATGGAAAATATGCGTACCTTTGGCGTGAATAAGGAGCCAGATGAGGATCCCTTTGCAAAGAGGGTGAGCGTAAATGAGAAAGCCGTTGTCGTAAGGACTTCAGATGATGTTAGTACATGTCATCGCTTTCCAATTAGAGATAAAGGCCCAGATCCCATAATTGCCAAGTTTGTTAGACGTGATGCTAAACGTCAGTTGATGAAAAAAAAAAGAATTTAAATATCGCTAATAATTTTGTTAATGATGACCCAACCCCAATTTGTGCCAGGAAAACTGGTGAATTGAGGAAGAGGGAAAACGTTGGAAGTATTCTTACAGTTGCAGAGAAAATTATTTTCATATTGCGGTAGAAGAAAAGTAGTTCAGTTCGAGAATCAGTGCAGGTTCCAATGCAATGGAAAAATGAGCTGTGGAATATTGAGCTATTCTATGATGTATGTAAGAATGTAAAGAAGTTTGCTTTTTTGGAAAATTGGGATATCTGACACGTCAATTTGCGCATTGACAGTTCTCATTTACGCTGAACTATTTTTGAACCGCCGTGGTTTCATTGAGCAAAACCCGGTCCCTGAAAATCAATGCTGAGACTTTTTTCAAAATGTCGGAGAAATGTACATTAGATTTACAAGTTGCTCGAATCAACATTAGTGTGACACGAGCGGACTATTGTGAAGTCTTTTGCTAAGGACATGAGACAAAATGCTATTGTTGATATATCAGAAAGTTGGTTGACAGCAGATGATAAAACGTCCTCATGGAATGAAGCTCTCATAACTCATGAACTTTTTAGATGTGATGGAATTGCAATTCACTCGAAAAAAGGTAGCTGTAATGCTATTTGCACACTTGAAACTAGCCTAAAAAACACAAGGTTTCAAATTTGTTAGATCAATACAAATAAGACTCAATGTGGGTTGAATGTTAGTAGAATTTTTCAAACAATTACAAGTCTAAGATGCTTTTGAATATAACATGCAGCCCCCATTAGTTATATCAGAATGAGTTATTTGAGCAAATATTGATTAATATAGACAATTCATCCTGCAAATACAATTCTGTCAATCTCTTTGGTGATTGTAGGGCTACTAAGGATATATCTTAATCTTGGTGAAAAAGAAATTCTGGACTCAGTAGTTTCACCCTACAGTTTCACAATAGCTAGTTCAAATATATCTACGCTTGCTTGTAAGATAATCAGAACTCACATTTGATAATTTTTTGAGAATCAAATTTGATAATTTGAGAATCAAATTTGATAATTTTCTCTGCAAATCATTTTCAGATATGCCACTGTCAAAGCATTTGAATGTTCAAATACCAACCATTTGTTTAATATGTTGCCTTATCTTCTATCAGGTGAAGAGGAAAAACATGCACTCCTTAAGAAGTTTTTTATGCAAAGGAACTCCAAAACTGTAAAAGTAAACGTGATTTGACGAGGAATTCAAAAATTCAGTTCATGAACGTCTAACAGTAGATGAGAATTTGTATTTGAATTTAATTGCCAGAATTTTGTTCATTATACAGTAAGTTTTAAAACAAACGGTCCAACATATTGAAACAAAAGCAGGAGAAGTTAACTGGAATTGTTTCCTCTCCCTTAGTGCTGCTGGATATCGGTAGAGCGTTATCAATAATGTTAGGGGGACAAATAAGCAAGCTGTAAATTTTACTTAAGCACAAAACTCCTTCGGTGATATGATTGTTGACGTCTACAATGCAGAATATTTTAATTTTGAGCTCTCAAAATAGAGCAGTAATTTGGTTAAAAAAATGAAGAAACACCATGTTATGATGATGGCAACTTGAATTCTACATTCATTGTCAGCTTTAAACTGTTTCACAAATTGTTGAAGGACAAAATATTTATTTACATTTGCCTGAAACCACAATTTAAACTATTGTAGGAACTATCTGCAAAAATTAAACCGAATATTTTCTAGTTATACAATAATCAGCCGAATTACAACTCATATTTACAACTGTTATCAATTCCCTTGTAACAGTCCCTTTACCCGATTTTTAAATTTTGGCCACTTTTTTGTTTTTAAGTTTATTTCGAATCTGCTCTTAAAAAATGTACCCTCTTTTGGGGGTTTCGCATTTTTATTTACAAAGCTTTTTTGCCCTATTCTCCTTTCCTAAGAGAAAATTATGAGAACTCATATTTCAGCGTGAGTTCATGTCCAAGATATTTATTGCGTGTGTTTCGTCCCGGATTCATTTTGATGATGTGCATAGCTTCAACGGTCATGAGTGTCTACTGAGCAACAGGCATCCAGTACTTTCAATTCATCGTCATTCGTGGAGCCACTACATTTAACAAGATGCTTACCCACCTGTGAATCATTCTTTTGATGTTCCGATATCCTAATGGTAACATGCTGGCTTGTCTGCCCAACAGATGGACCCGCATCCCTTACATTTTATCTCATATACCACGTTGGGTTTCAGGTTTCTATGGAAAGATGATGTTAGGGTTGTGAGGCATGGCCTTAATTTTTGCGTGATGAATACCACTTGCAAGTCACATAATTTATTCAATTTGCTTGCTAAGTTTTGTGTAAGATTGCCTCTGTTTTGTAAAAAAAAATTGTTGGATTTTCATGAGCTTGCTTTTTCAATGTTCTTTTGGTGTTGTTTTCAACTTATCGTTACTGCCAATTATTATATTTTCTAAGATCTGTATTTCTGAAGAGCTTTCAACTGGATATTGATTTTTTCCAGCACGTCATGATGTTTTTAGGAGCTCGATCGAAGGCCGTCTAAATAGGTGTTTCGTTAAAAACCCTTTGAAGCTTCCCTTGAATCACATTTTTCTGAATTTTGCCACTGAAGCGGTGCACAGCGGCAAAAATTCAATTTTTTTCTGTGTCAATTGGTTGGCGATACAAATGACAGGAAAATTTATTTTCGTTTCTCACATTTACGTTGAGAAAGCCAATTCCATTTCCACGTACTTTTTTCTAAGGTAAATTCCAGTTTTTGTTTAATTAATTAGTAAGTATTAAGTACTGGTCGGGGCCACCATGAACTGTGCAGATAATGTCATCCACATACCCTTTGAACAATTTTCTTCTCTTCAACCTGCCCCATTGTTTATCGATTGCGCCAATACGTACGAATCCAAAGAACATCCTGCATGCTGGAGCATTCCTCAATGATAATTTTTGATTTTTTTGCATGCGACCAGTTTTTGCATGATTCACATTCTTCTCGGAAAGTCACTCTCAGGTTGCCCTCTTGCAATTCCCGCTTTGATCAGATTGAGAGATATTTTCACTGAGCTTTGGTTTTTGCAGTGATGCCTAAAACGATTTCTTTCACATGTGCGCTAGAATTACAGAAAGTGATGCACTCATTGCTAGACTATCTGATTGTACATACTAGATCACGTTGCATTAAAAATGAACTTTGTCGCCGCTAGCCCTAATTAACTTCTCATTGGGGACCTTGAGCGGATCATAGGAGCTCAGTTGATTGAATAGACTTCTCTTGTAGCAATTTAAATAGCCTTTCTAACCAGCACAATGGTGTACAAAACTTTTACTTAAAGAAATACTCTCTGCTCATTATCCTCAGGAGGGAGTATATCTAAAGCTTTTCTAGCATCTTCCGTGTTGGTTTCAATGTATCAGGTTGTTTCTGGAAAAACGGTACAAAAAAACCGTTCAAGGTTTCATAACTGCTACCAGGTGTCGAAAAAACAGGTCAGAGAGGTGTATCTTTTTGTGTATCTTTGCTAGGCCATAAAGCCTTGGTGGTTGTGAACCAGTTGACCTGAGTTTCGATAATAGAAATAGCGTTATTGTGCGATAAAAACTATTTGCGTCTCTACATAGATCATTTAACCTTTTTATATATCTGGCGACAACTATTCCTATATAATATTATAGTGTTTCCTCTCTCAATAGAAAGCATTTTAGAGAAAGAAGGGTTGTTATCCTAACTGTTTATATATATAAATTTAAATTCTGATTAAAAACCAGTTTACATTATATTTTGACTGTTTTTTATCTAATTTATTTTGATTCAGTTCCTCCAATCATTTCACCATGTTTTTTATCAAGTCCTGTTTCTGTCGAGATGGTATTCATTTCTCTTTCCACGGCAACTATTTTTTTACCTTGTATCTTCATAGTGTGATGTCCTTTAGCAATGAATTAATTGCCTAAATTTTGTTTGTTTTGATCAATAATCTATACTTGGTGAACAACCTCCTTCTGACAATGTCAGATACTCAGACCCATTGCTCTAATTATTTTTTCCCTCCTAGAAGATGAAGTTTAGTTGGGGAACATAAATGCATTTCAAAGGCAGTGGCCTGTCAATTAAAAAAGACCAGCATCAAAATGTTATTTGCAAACACTGCTGTGAACATGCAAAATTTGACTCTCTAAAAACAAACAAAAAACAGCCGGACACCCTCACTCGAGGCACCCTAAAACCAAGCGACTATAAGAAAAATTTTCAAAAGGAAAAAATAGAAATTCTAGTGAAAAATCTACAAGATTTTTTGTTGGAAACCAATCCTCTAAACCATTAGCAAAAATAATTTAAGCTTCAAAATTTCCGATGTTATGAACATCACACTCACTAAGACGCCTGAACATGGGCCGCAAACTGAATGCGAAATGATTTTCACAATGATAGTTCCGCAAAATCTGAAAGTGAAATCGTTGCTTCAATAACAAAAAGCTTGTCTACAAGGCTCGATCTGTGGATCAGATGCAAATTCGATGACCTGTTCGTTGAGGCAAAGGCACTGTGGGAGCGTTTAAGGAAACTAAATAAGAAACGAAAAGTGGATGAAGTTAAAGCCTTTGAAAAGCAATTGGAGTCGGCTGAGGCATCGAATGCTTCATGATGTCATTCATATGATGCAGAAGGTAGTTTGTTATCAACTTCACATGAAGTGATTTTCGAAGGGAGATATTGCACCGTAGTGTTCTGCAGGAAAAGCACCCATGTAGCCATAAAGCAGACTCAAAATGCGTAGTAAGCGATCTGAAAGATCGGGATTTCCTGTTGCATCTATCAGTTTCTGAAAAAATCAATGGTCAAGAAATAAAACCAGCTGCATTGAAAACAAATGCCAGCCATGGCCCATTTGTCTTAATGTAGGCGAATAGGGACCATTTTTGACATCATGCAAATCCTCATCAAACACTCTTTGCAAAACAATGTTCAAACCTGCAATCAGGACTGTCACCGAAGAACTAATTTTTTTGAATTCCTATAACGTTTGTTGTCTGATTGCACCCAAAAAATGCTCGCTGTTCGATCTACTGGCATTGGCGAGCTTTAGACGAATTGCAGATCGGAGTATAGTGAAGTTCCTTAAACAAGATCTCCAAATAGTTGGGGAAGACGTAGAGATGTGCCTTGGACAAAGAAGTGACATCGAACAAGCTAACCATGCACTCCGCCGATGCTTATTGAAGATCGTACAGAAGCGATCTTTTTGATTGATGCCAGGAGCGCGTTTAATAGCTTGAATAGAGATCTGGCTCTAAAAAAACCGTCAAAAAGTTATGTCCTTCAATTTATACAACAGTCAGAAACCTTTATAAGATCCAAAATGACTCATAAATGGCACGCAGATGACAATAATGTGGATGGTAGCCTTGAATCACTACCAATCGTGCTAAATAAGCTCAATGAACATGGCAGTGCGTTTGGTTATAATGTGATCAAATGTGATCTCATTACAAAACCTGAGCTTGTTCCAAAGGCGAATAAAATTTTTTTCGGGATTAGATGTTGAAGATCACCGTGTTCTGGGTTCAAATATTGGCTCTGATAAAATTTGAAACAATTTTAAGAAAGACCAGTCAATAAACCACGCCAACGCGCTTAAAAAACTAGCCAAACATAGTAAGTTGTCTCCTCAGAATGCGTAGAAATCAATTATAAATGGACTGCAACATAAAGTGACTTTTTCCTAGGGCTACCGCAAAATCGGAGAAATACCCGGAGAAATACCCGACGTTTGTCCAAATTCCGTTTGAAGACGATGGCCTACGAACTCTTCTAACTGATAATTGGGATAACGAATTAGAAAGATCTATTCGGATTTGTGAGCCTTTACAGAATCATAACGCTTTAGTTGCATACTTTCACCAGGAAAAAATCCTTCAGAAAATCAGAAATGAATAGAAGGAATAGGCTCGAGCAAAAACGCTTGGGATCAAAGATCTCAACAATGAAAAAGAGGCTTATTCTATTGATTTTGCCAAGACAAAAAAGAACATCATGCTGGCTAGGCGCACTTCGATTGAAAAGATCTCACTTTGATTTAACCAAGGAAGATATTAAAGTTGAAATTGCGCTTAGATATGGATAGGATCCCGTGAAAATGCACTTGTGGAGAATTTTTTAATATAGCACTTGATCTTCATTGTCCAAAAGATGGCTATACGCGCATCAGACAATGACATCCGTGACTTTTTTGCCAACCTGCTGATTGAGGTCTGTGATGTTGTCGAAGTAGAGCTCCGGCATCAGACTTTGCAAGGTGAGACCTTCGCAAATAGAGGCAACACTACTGATGACAATGCTCGACTAGATATCAAAGCTTATAGCCTCTTCGATTTACGTTTCAGTAGAACGTTCTGTGATGTAAAAGTGTTTAATCCGTATGCTAAGGGTTGCCCAAGAAGCATACCGAATTCCTAGGGAGGCTGCTGTCCTATAGGTTTCTATATTCCTTCATTCTAATCCTGATTCCAAATCACTATACACTATATTTTGATTGCTTCTGATCATTTCTATCTTGATTATTATATGAAAAATTTGGAGTTATTATACTGAGAGCTTAGTTTAGAGATGAAATTCCTACTTGAAAGAAAGACAGAACAAAAATATATACTTTAAATTGTACAAATTCAAAGTAAGTTTATTGTAATTTAAGTAGGTTTTTTAATTAAAATAAAAAATATGTCGATATGGATCTGCTACATAAAATTGGAAATATATATTTACTCAGATGTAAAATTTTGTAGATACGACTCTAGATATGTAAAAGTTCGTCTTAATTTCCTTGAATGAATGCTTTTAGAGATTTGGATTTTATTTTCTGGCTTTTCATTTTAGCTTTTTGTAATCTTTATAACCTGACGATGAACTCAGAGTTTGAAGATTTTCGTAAGAATGTTTTAAATTGACAATCTTTTTTTAAAACTTGTCAATTCAACAAGCCAAAATCTGTCAATTCAACAAGCCAAAGCCCAGGGAGGGGCAAGTTGTCTTTTCTATGTCATTTTAGCCAGATCAACATGCAACATTTACAGATTGAAGAATAGTGCATATTCTGGCGGCAATTTCGCTTTTGTATGCATTGAAGCCTAAAAACAGCAAACATCAAAAACTGTTTCTTGACGGCTATTCCGGGTCTTTCGTTCCAGATGCCCTGAAAAGAACATAAGAAATGCTTGGGAAAAGGTTCACTCGAAAGACAGCAGTCAGTGATTTCATGATTTGGCACGACACTTTGAGCAATTCCATCACCCCTCACATAAGAACAAACGACAACAGGCCGTGTGATGTAGAGAAGTTGGTTGCCTTTTTACAACGTCATTCGGATAGAATAAAAGCGATAGTTTACTGTCAAAGGTATGTCGCACAAAAAATTTTAAAGAATTTTTTGAAATCGGGAATTTCAGTGATCCAGTCAAAGGAGCATTTGCTGTCAAGACGGAAACAAAAGAACATCAAAATCATCAGCAGGTAATTCCATCTACATAAGAGGCCGAAATTGAGCGTAAGTCACTGGCGTTAGTGTTGAAACATCAAGATGATCTACGGAAACTGCTGTAAAAGAACACGGGGGAAAAAGACTGTGCAAAAATCAACGGGAGGCAAGGAAAAAGCGATTGCTCAGTGGTAAGTGATAGCATCTCTTGTTGTTTGCTCACCGGAGGTTTTTCATAAACCTTCAGCTATTCTTAAACTGCCAAGATGTTGGTTGAGAAACGTTCTGCAAAAAGGAGACTGTTGGAAACCATAATTGGACTATTGAAACAATATTTGTAAGTATGAATGTAGCAGATGCAGAACAAATTTCCTTAAAACTTGCCCTAGCACAGATATAATACTGGTTTTTTTTGAAATTTTGTGTTCCAAAAACAGATGTTTTTTGGCATCAAGCGGTGCATAGTTTTCAACTAAAACTTCTAAGGTCACAAATTTCCACAGCAGTTGAGACGCATAATAAATGTGACCAAAGTCGAGCTGCTAACTGAAAAGTTCTCCTTAAAAATTTAGATAAACATCTATTGAACTCTGTAATTTTTGTTTTGCGCAACCGAGTTTGCAACCATGTATTTAGTTCTGAACAGAGACTGCAGGGAAAGCTTCCCAAACTTTGGGAACGGCAAGACCAGCCGCTAAGATCATCTAATCAAATGACTGTAGTGGTTCTAAATGATATCATTTTGACGAGATTCAAGAGGGACCTGCTCCTTTTTGGTCCAAAGCCGCCAATAAGGGACAAGCTTAAAAATTTCCAATTCTTGGCGCACGTAGACAATTTGATAAGAAATCTGCGTGAGAACAATGCACCAGATGAAAAACTGTTCGAAATTGAAGCGGCAGCAAAATGGTACTCAAAAACATCAGAGGAACACCTTTAGATAGAGCATTCGCAAAAGTGCAAAATTATCTGCGTGACAACGCCCTGATTGCTGTTCCTTTTGATAAGGGTATACGTTTTTGCTTTATGAATGAGAGCACGTAAAAAGAAAAACTGGAAAAAGTACTAGATTGCGAACAGCTCAGAAAACTTGAAAAGAGTTGAGATAATATCGTAATGAAAAATGAAAAAGAACTAAACAAAAAACGTTGGGATATGTGGAAAGATAGGTAAGATACCGGCTAAGGTTTACGAAGCTTTAAGGTCCACTGGAGCACAACCGGCAAAGTTGTATGGGTTAGCTAAAGTATACAAAAAAGGAACCCCTCTGAGACCTGTTCTCTCTATGCCGGGAAGTTGTTACCATAAACTTTACAAGTTTCTAACACCCTTTTTCCAAAAGATCGAAGGATCAAATATATAAACTAACACCAATGACGCACGAAAGACTCTGGAGCAAATAAAACTTTTAAAAGATGAACAAACCTTATCATTAGATGTTAAAAGTTTATGCACCAACGTTCCCGTAAAGGAAGCCATTAACATTGCCTGCGATTGTTTTATGCTAGGACATACCTAGGAAAGCAATGAAATTTCTGCTTAAATTAGCCGTCACAAACGTCCATTTCAAATGCAATGAAAGTTAGTACTGTCAGAAAGACGGGTTGGCACTGGGGGCGTCCTTGGCAGTGATTTTGGCTAACCTTTGGATGAAATCGTGGGAGGCACAATTGAAATTACAGACACCTAAATGTAAAACCAAGGCACCAATGTTACAAAGGTGTTGAAAGTGAAATTTGAAATAGAATGTTCCACGCAAAATATCAGCGAACTAGTAACACAGAATAAGATAGCAAGGAAAATCAGTTCTGGATGTGCTCAGTCTGCCGTGAAAATGATAACACTGATATTAATCGTTCGTCCGAAACAAAAGTTTTTCTAAGATATGTCGACGATATTGTGAGAACAGTTAGAGGTGACACCAAAGAGCTGTTAGATGCGGTCGATAACCTCCATCCAAATCTTCAATTTACATTAGAAACAATGGATGACAAAAACAGTCTGCGATCTCTGGACATGTCACTTATCGTGCAACCGGAGGGTAAAATTTTTTTGCACATGGTATCAAAAACCATCAGGTACTGGAGGAATTCTGAACTATCGTAGCTGTGCAGCCCTTCAAAAAAAGAAAAGCATAATTCAAATAGAATGTTACAAAGGTGTTGAAAGTGAAATTTGAAATAGAATGAAAGTGAAAAGAAAAGCAAGTGGTTGCAATATAGTGAGTTTCCGACTTTTTTAATCCTAAACTAAAACAAACCACCGAATTTCGGAAAACAAAACGGAGGAACACTCATATTTTTGTGGTTCAATCTCCAATTATTTCATCAGTATGAGCCCAATATATTTTGAAAGTATTTTTTTGCGATATAAAACGGCAATACCAAATAATATTTGCCAGAATTTGGGATCACCTGCAAAAAACTATAGTAAAAAAGATTTCAAACGGTAAAGTTTCCCCATCATTGAAGAGGTTTACGCGTAACCAAACAAAAAAAATTGATACATGTAAATATTTGATGGAAAAATTTGAAAACAAACGAAAACTATAAAAGCAAGTTATTTAGTTAGATAAATCATTTTAAAGCATTCAACACCTGCAAATCATTCGCTTTGATTGGAGTCAAGCAAATTGTGTTCCAAACTAATTTTTTACAGGCACAATATTTCAAACAGAATAGAAGTGTAAGTTTCTATTTTTCTCAATAAAACCAAATTTTTCAACAGCAGTTTAAGATAGAAAAATACCAAGCGAAACGTCTATATATATTCGCTTTTCCTTAAATTACTGATTCTTCTCTGAAAAAACTGGCTCATTTTTTCGGAATTTTTAAAATCAATTGTACACTTTTTGTTTCCATGATTAATTGTGCTAGAGTGAATTTCAATCAGATCATTCCTTGTGAGCTCACAAAATTTAAAAACCACAAAAGCTTATACAAGGTCAAGATCATTGATTTCATAGATAGTATTTCTTAGGAATCTTAAGTGAATAGGTTAAGTGATTAAATTCCTTGTATTCCTTGTATGGTATATGTTTTAGATGAAGACTTTCAACTGTGAAAGTTTTGTTTTAGATGAAGACTTTCAACTGTGACGAGTGCTCGAAGAAGTACAGCAGGAAAGAGAAATTATTGCAGCATATGGAGAAGGAGCATAATATAAAGCATGAAAAAACAGCAAACTATGATTGTGGAGTTTGTGGTAGCAAATTCACTGAGAGCAGAAGTGTAATTCGCCATTTAAAAACAGTTCATGGATGTCAGACGTACACAAAATGCAAGCATTGTACACAAATTTATGGCGACACTTCATCGTGTGCTAGACATGAGGAAGACGCTCATGACACTCACACAGAGCCTCCAGAGAAAGTTAAAAGCAAGATTGAGCAACAAAAGGCTAAACAAGCGATCGAAAAATTCTTCCAGTCGTTCAGATTACAAGCGGACAACCAAATTGATGTCTTTAATTTTGTTACGGAGCATCTCGAAGACCTTAAATTGTTCGTGAGAAACAAAATAGCAGAGCTTGGACCTTTGAAAATTCAGCTCTCTGTTTTTGTACAGATGTTGAAACCAACAGATAATACCAAAGTAGGCTGTCATGCAAACACAAAGTCGAAAACTTTAACAACAGAACTATCAGATGATCAAATTTTTGAAATTGTTGACCAAATGAACAGTTCAATCCAAATTTTTTCGACGGGTGGAAGTGGATTCGTTGTTCAGAAGATTGATCACTTGGATATCAACATTAACAAATTCAAGCCTATCAGAGGAAGCAGTTACATTGCTACACCAGCTGCCCTTGTGGGAAACAACTTTCTCCTAAATATTCGAAACACTGACAACAAATGTTTTGCATACTCAGTGCTTGCAGCAATGTTTCCAGAGAACGAGCATAAACAGCGGCAAAACAAATACAAGCCAAGTTTGCACAAACTGAATTTTGATAATATCGAGTTCCCGATGTCCTTAACGGATGTTCCAAAGTTTGAAAAGCAAAACAATATTGGAATTTATGTTTTTGGTTTCGAGAAAAACAAAACTTTGCCGCTTTACTTGTCTGGAAAGGGTACACATAAAGTTATTCCTTTGTTGCTGCTGACTGATGGACTTACTAGTCATTACTGCTTGATAACAAACTTTCACGCTTTCATGGCTTGGCAGTTTGGAAAAAGGAATCATAACCGGTATAATTACTGCGAACGTTGTCTTCACGGATTTTGGAATTCAACGGCACTGGAAAAACATTTGGATTTATGTGGGGAGCAAAAAGCTGTTCATATTACTATGCCAACGGAAGACTCAAAAATTGAATTTACAAACTGGCATAAAACGTTTTCAGTTCCCTTAGTGATTTATGCCGACACAGAGGCTGTCAGCCTTAAGCATGACACCTGCCGCCAGAATCCTGAGAATAGCTACACCTTGAACAAAGAAACTCAGAATCCTTGCGCAATAGGTTTTTGTGCTGTGGATAAAGATGACGGAAGTGATTATTATAGCTTTGAAGGTGAAAAATGCATCGAAGAGTTTTTTCAGTGGCTCAGAGAGAACGCCAAATCTATTTCTGAGAGAAAACAGAAGCATAGACGTCTCATAATATCTGATGAAGTACGAATGAGGATGATTGATCAGGGAACAAGATGTGTTATTTGTCAGAGGAGTTTAAACGATGAAAAAGTAATCCATCATGATCACTTTACTGGTGAAATATACGGAGTTGCACACAACAGCTGCAATCTGAAGCTTCGTACGCAGACCTGTACACCAATTTTCTTCCACAACCTAAGCAAATACGGTGCACATCATCTACTGAAATACATTGAAATTCGCTCGGAAGAAAAATTGACAGTAATACCTTGCAACAGTGAGACATACATCTCATTCTCGTTCTTTGTTCCTGTTGGTAGAACAAAAGATGACAAGCTACTATATGAAGAATTTCGTTTCCTGGACAGCTTTTTATCTGGAAGTCTTGAAACTCTGGCTACAGCACTCGAAACAAAGGACTACATTCAATTATCTAAACATTTCCCAAAACATGCCGAAGTTTTGCAAAAGAAAGGAGTTTTTCCATACTCGACAGCTTTGAGAAACTCTTTGAAGAGTCGTTGCCTTATTATGGTGATCAGTGGATAAATTCACTGTCTGGTCAAATTGAAGTTTCTGAGGAGGATGTTCAGCATGCCAACAAAGTTTGGAATATGTTTGGCTGCAAAAACTTTGGTGACTATCTCATGTTGTATCTCAAAACTGATGTCATTCTTCTCGCTGACGTGTTTGAAAAATGGCGGAGACTGTTTGATCAGGTATATGGATTAGACCCCTGTCATTACTATAGTGCACCTAATATTTCATGGGATGCAATGCTGAAAACAACTAAAGTGAAATTGGACTTGCTCTCTGATATAGATATGCTGTTGTTTTGTGAGAGAGCCATCCGTGGAGGGTTGAATGGAATTGGTGAAAAACGGTATATGAAAGCTAACAACAAATACTTGCATGACTTTGATGAAGGAAAACCAAATACGTATGGACTTTTTCTTGATGTCGTTAACTTATACGGTGGAACAATGATGAAAAAACTGCCAACCGGAGGATTTGAATGGTCAGACATCAGCTTGGACAAGAACATGCAAACATCTGACGAAAGGGATGTTGGGTAATTTGTAATGGTTGATCTGAATTATCCTAGCAACTTACATGACTGTCACAATGATTTCCCTCTGGCTGCTGAGAAGTTAAAAATCAATGCTGAGATGCTTTCTCAGTATCAAGTAGAATTGGGAAACAAGACCAGTCATATCCCAAAGCTTCTGGAAACGCTTCAGTGAAAGCAGAATTATGCATGTCATTATTCAGTTCTGAAATTTTATTGTCAACAGGGGCTCCGAGTAACCAGACTACAAAAGACTCTGAAGTTCAACCAGAGTGACTTTATGAAGTGCTATATTGAGCAGAATACAAAGTTGCGACAACAACCCGGTATCAGCACCTTTGAAAAATATTTTTTCAAACTGTTGAACATTTCATGCTTTGGAAAAACGATGGAAAATTTGAGATGTCGTTACAAGATGGTATTTGTTGAAAATGAGGAGAAAGCAAAATTTTATTGCAACAAGTACAATTTTGAGAAGTTCACTATATTTCGAGAGAACCTGGTTGGGATCACTCTCAGCCAGAAAGAGATCAGGTGGAATAAACCAACTTATCTGGGTGCTGCTATTTTGGATCTGTCAAAACTACACCTGTACAGGTTTCATTATGAAGAAATGGGGCCTTTGTTTGACAAAAAAGCTCGAGTGATGTATCGTGACACTGATTCTCTCTTTTATGAAATTGTGACGGATGACATATACGAAGATCTTAAACAGCTGAAACATGTACTTGATTTGAGTGATTACCCCACGGATCATCACTTGCATAGTGAATTGAACAAAAAAGTGCCACTTAAATTATCAGATGAGCTGAATGGTGACATTGTGATGGAAGCAGTTTTTCTGAAACCAAAAGCTTACTCTGTAAAAACTTTGCAGAAAGTCAAACAAAGTGCCAAGGGTGTGAGCAAACATGTTAAAAAGACACTTCATCATGATAAGTTCAAAGATGTGCTCAAATCAAAATCACCATTGAGAAAACTAGTAACATCTATAACTGGTGACAAACACACACTCAACATAACAGAGTCTAACAAAATTGCTTTGAGCGCATTTGACGATAAACGTTATTATCTGAGTGATGGTGTTCGCTCATATGCTTTTGGACACTACAAAATTGGTCACAAGCGGAAACAGCCCTCGGAAAAACCTCTAAAGTCCTATATTGAGATCAGTGAATGTGAAACCACCAGAGATTTAACTGATCAACTTGATACTGAGATTGAAGAAACCTTTTCACCACCTGATCCTGGGTTCTGGAAAACTTCTCAAATTGAGTCCGATGAGGAAGAAATATTTGATTTTGATGCAGCTCCAAAAGAAAAGCTGTTTTCAAGATGTCCATATATCGGTTTCGAAGCAGAGGAAGAGCCGCCTGCAAAGAAGCAACGCTTGGCCAGCAAGCGTTAAATATTGATGATGCTGCCCAACTCCGCCCCGGTTGGGAGTCTCAAGAAGTATTGACGAGGAGATACAAAAACCTGCGACTGCTCCGCGCAGGAGCTTCTTGTGACAGTAACAGCTTTAATAGGGGATAGCTGCCCAACTCCACCCCGGTTGGGAGTCTCAAGAAGTATTGACGAGGAGATACAAAAACCTGCGATTGCTCCGCGCTGGAACTTCTTGTGACAATAACAGCTTTAATAGGGGATAGCTGCCCAACTCCAGCCCGGTTGGGAGTCTCAAGAAGTATTGACGAGGAGATACAAAAACCTGCGATTGCTCCGCGCAGGAACTTCTTGTGACAATAAAAGCCTTAATAGGGGATAGCTGCCCAATTCCACCCCGGTTGGGAGTCTCAAGAAGTATTGACGAGGAGATACAAAAACCTGCGATTGCTCCGCGCAGGAAATTCTTGTGACAATAACAGCTTTAATAGGGGGTAGCTGCCCAACTCCACCCCGGTTGGGAGTCTCAAGAAGTATTGACGAGGAGATACAAAAACCTGCGACTGCTCCGCGCAGGAACTTCTTGTGACAATAACAGCTTTAATAGGGGATAGCTGCCCAACTCCACCCCGGTTGGGAGTCTCAAGAAGTATTGACGAGGAGATACAAAAATCTGCGACTGCTCCGCGCAGGAACTTCTTGTGACAATAACAGCTTTAATAGGGGATAGCTGCCCAACTCCACCCCGGTTGGGAGTCTCAAGAAGTATTGAGGAGGAGATACAAAAACCTGCGACTGCTCCGCGCAGGAGCTTCTTGTGACAATAACAGCTTTAATAGGGGAATACAATGACTTCTTTTTCTAATTGTGCATTTCTATTTTTAATATCCAGATGTCCAGACTACACAAATAGATGTTGAAGAGGATGCTGACGGAGAAGCAGTTTTAAACGGGTACATTTATAAAACTTAAAGCAATGACTTAAAACAGAATGTTGTGTCTTATATTTTTATTAGATGTTTGTTATAAGTTTATTGTTTGTTCTTAACCTTGCTTCATTAATTTAATATCCTTTTGTACTCCTCTCTTACAAGTAATAAGAAATTCAAAAGTTCTAATCCGTCCTTCAAAAAAATATTTTAGTTTCATATCCTCTGATTCTTAAAATAACCGTCAAGTTTGAGTAAATATCCCTTGTAAACTTATAAACCTGCCACGTTCAAAATCGATTTAAGTTAAGTCTTTTACATTTTCAGGTAACAATCCTAACATACAGGGAATAATTGCCAAGAACTTTTGATCCGCGCGCATGATCGAACATGTTTGGAGAAAATGTGCCAAAAAGTGGCCTAGGGTGTATAGGTTTGTTACTACTGATCAGTCTCTTCTTGCCTTGAGGCCAGTCTTGACTGTCTACCAGTCATTACACAATATCCCGGGCCGAGGTGTCACCGCTAAAAATCGCTAAAAGATTTGCGGTGAATTTGAGTAAAAGTGTAAGATTTGCGTTCAATGCGATGAATGCGGTGAAAAAAAACTTTTAAGCGATGAAAAATTTTTTCCAGCGCTTAAGAACTGAAAGAAAATTTTTCACCACTACAAGCAGGATGCGGTGAAAAAAAATTTTCACCGCTACCAGCAGAATGCGGTGAAAAAAAATTTTTCACCGCTAAAATCGCAAATCTTACAAATATTCACCGCGCTAATTTCAACGCTTATCTTATATTCACAGGAAATATCATTGAGGTTAGTGACGGATGGCGCAGTGGATTACGAAGTTGGTGACACGCATGAGGTAGAGGCTCGAACCCTTGGACGGCAGTTTCTTTTTTGTAAGAATTCCGGTGAATGCGGTGAAAAAAAAAAAAATTTTCACCGCAAAATTCTACGCAATTCTTACAAAAATTCACCGCTTTCAGCGCATTCAACGCTAAAAGATGCCGGCGCTTTGCGGTGAAAAAAGCTTTTTTTCTCGCTATTCACCGCTAATCTTACATTATTTTTTGTCAAAACCTCGAACCGGGATAAAACTTTTTAATGATTTTATCAAAACATTTAGGCTAACAAGTCTCTTTACCGCAACAATTAGAGCTTTACCACTCTCTAAGTACTCGATTCACCAAAACAGTTCACAGAAACGATTCACAACAATTTTGCGCTGTTCACATGGCCCAGTGTTTTGACCCCTCAGTCCTTCCGTCTAAGCTCATCCACTTGGAGATTTGGACTCAATTCCTGTACCACCAGCTCAACGCAACCTTTTCCCTTCCCGGGTTGAGGTGTCACCGCTAAAAATCGCTAAAAGATGTAAGATTTGCGGTGAATTTGAGTAAAAGTGTAATATTTGCGTTCAATGCAATGAATGCAGTGAAAAAAAAAAACTTTTAAGCGGTGAAAATTTTTTTCAGCGCTTAAGCGGTGAAAGAAAATTATTCACCGCTACCAGCAGAATGCGGTGAATGCTCACAATAAATTGTTTCCTCCTGGTTGGGAATAAACTATTTCCTGGTTATTTCCTCCCTAATTTTATTAAACTTGTGTTTTTTTAACTTGTCGGGTTTGATTTCTGAAATTGAATTGTCAGGCATTAAAAAATGAAAACACATTGCATTCTAAGTTGCGAATGATTATGCAAAGTGGAAATCTTTCCAATTGCAGAGGGGTGGGGAAGGGGTCAAGCGTTAACCCGGGTCGAGGTTTTGTCAAAAAATAATGTAAGATTAGCGGTGAATAGCGGTGAAAAAAAACTTTTTTCACCGCAAGGCGCCCGCATCTTTTAGCGTTGAATGCGCTGAAAGCAGTGAATTTTTGTAAGAAA
>NW_027451061.1:0-60883 GCF_964194025.1 Convolutriloba macropyga
AAATTCGTCTTTTCATTGAAGGCTGACCTGTTATATTTTGATTAAAAATCTGTATAAGTTATTGCTGCCTCTATTAGCTGATCTCAAATAACCTCCATTTAGAGTGACACACACCCATTTGACCTTATCTCTTTGAATTAAAGTAAAAGTCAATTTTAAAGTGAGGAAGTCATTTTTGAGAGTGAGGTAAGTCAAGTGTGACCAAAAATTTAATCACGCATATGAACAAAAAAACTCGCTCCACTAAGAGCGAAAAATGACGTCACACATGCAATTCAGTTGAAATTGCATGAACGAATGAACAAAAAGTGGCTGTGACGTCATATGGTCGTAACAAAAATCATGACGACGAAATAAAAAAAATAGCCGGAAGAATTCCGGAAGCGACTCGAAGCGTCAGAACTTCACTATCAAAACCGTAATTGCAACGGAAGCCACTACCTTTTGTATTAAACCATTAACTCACTACGTCCCCAGGTCTGCTCTTCTAAAAATTGGTGAAACTTAAACCACTGTCAACAAGAGAAACAAAATGCAGCAAAATTTTATATTATTGAAACATTTGGTAAGTTAAAACAATCCAAAACAATTAAGGTGGTAAAAAACAGATAGTCTGAAAAAGCTGACAAGGTTATCAACAGCCCTCAAATAATTCATGATTCTAATCTGAAAAAGATCGCGAAAGCAGACGGCAGATAATAATCTTAAAAACTAAGTTAAATCTTTTCAAAAAAGAAAGCTCAATTTTAAGAATCAGAAAACACCTTTAACTACACTTCTAATCACTGCGATTGAGACAAAAAACAACACACACCTTTTCCTTCTTTTACATAAGCTAGACAACATGATTTCATACTAAATCAAAAATAAAATTGATCATAGAAAAGACATAAGCCTCAGAATTTTCAAAGGCCACAAATCGTTTTAATTAATACCAAGGCCGGAAGAAAGCTGTAGTAATTAGTCATAAGTGGACATTTTGGAAAAAGCTTGCTATCAAACTCTCAGTACTGCCTTATGTTGAACGAAATCAATTGCAAACCAAAGAAATGACGAAAATCTAAGAAAAAGCTGAATCATTTATTTTCTACAACTGAAAAAATCAACATACCGAAAATAAATGTAGGGGCCAGGAAAAAACTAGAATCATACTAACTAGAGTGTAAATATGGGCACAATGTAAGGAGCACCGTAACAAAAAGACATTCTTAATTTTTGAAAGTTGAAAATCAATTTAAAAAATTCAAGAAAAACGAATACATTTCATTGTTCAGCATTCAAGACATAGAAAAGATAACTAGCCATCCAGTACAAAGATCTATTCTCCTGAAGAGAACAGAAAATAGGAAAAAGCAGAATTCATAAATACGAAAAATTGAAACATTCTGCAAAAAAATGGTCAAAAAACTTTTAAGACTGCATATACGAAAAAGTTTTTAATGTTTTTTCCAAAACTTAACGCCAACAAATGATTGAATTTTTATTGAAACGAAATTAAAGTCCCTCATGTTGCACAAAAAAACTATTTCTAGCAATTACAACCAAAATACAAACGAAAAATTGACGAAAATCGGAAAAAAAACTACCAAAATCGTATTAGCATATGTACAATTTTATGAAACAAAATTACATCGAGGTAGAAAGAGGCGTTGAGCATAGGAATTATCAAAGAGAAGTTGCCATATTAACTGAGTTTTGACAAAAAGACGGTTAAAAGATCCAAAAATGAAGAAATTAATACAATAAAAGCCAAAAATTAAATAAAAAATCAAGAATTATGTGCCAATTTTCAACTTGAAACGCTATTTCAGGCTCTGCAAAACACTGTGGTATCAATTTCCGAGGTTGACATTTCAATATAGTATCGAATAAAATTTATTTCTACAAGAAACCAAATTAAAAGCAAAAAAATTGGGCCACTTAGACGAAAAAACGGCTAAAAACGGTCATCTATATGTGCAATTCAGTCAAAAACAACTTTTCAAAGTCAAAAAGTCATTCACTAAACGCAGCGCATGATCAAAAAACTTCTCTTGCTTAGCAAAAATATGTTCACCAAGACAGCTTTTCTCACTTTCGCTTTTACGTCAAAATGCCGCGTGAACAAATCTACTTCCTGTAAAAAAAAAAAAAACCGATAGAAAACCAATACTCCTCTTCGAGTCGTAAAAAACCAAGAGCACCGCAATATAGCTTCGCTCAGCTTACAGCTTCGCAGCTATAAAAAATGAAAAAAAAACTGCTTTAAAATGCCGCACGTGAACAAAAAATTTCGCTCGCTTACAGAATTTTTTTTCACACCTCAATTTCTCGCTCTCTAGAAAACAGCGATATGAACAAAAAACCACTCTCTTTTCGCTCCACTCTTGATTTTGTTCAGTAACAAAAATCACTCCAAATTTTTTCACGTGTTTCATTTCCCGCTTCAAAATTCACTCCAATAAAATTGATTAAAAAAAGGACTTCTCCAATACTCCTCTTCGAGTCGTAAAAAGACAGCGCCCCAATACAATTCAAACTCTTTGAATTGTAAAAATAGGAGCGCTATAATAGCCGGCTGAGAAGATGAGGGCGGCTATTAATAACACTTTTTGAATTATCCATTTCTAATTTTGTTCATTTTTACATCGCCAATTGGCGTGTCTTCTAATTTGTGTGTCAGCTAATACCCCTAAATTGTACACAATTTGTAGAGTAAAATGTTGGGAGTTGTTCTAAACTATAACTATAACTTTTAGTGTGACCACTTCAGCCAGTTTAGCGCACTTACTACGCTATACACTCAAGTCTTTATTACAGCTGTTGAATATTTGTTTTGTGACATTATGTTCCTCTGACATCATCAGTGTCATGCGAGAACAGCCTGCTGTCAGTCCCTGATTGGGCGATTATGTCATCAACTGCCACGGACCACTCGTGATCAACCTCGTCATACTGAAACAGAAATATTTTACGAAATTTTTTCCCGCAATTTAGCCCTAAAAATCACGGGAAACTAAATATTTTCATAACTGCCAAGCTAACTGCGTCTGTTGTCCATAATATCAAAATGAATACATTTGGAAGCTAAGCCTAATCTTTGTGCCTTCTAATAGAATAGATCAATTAGTAACAATAGCTCTGAAATGATTCAACCGGATTTAAATCACTTTGTACACAAAATTCAGACAACCGTCATTGTACAAAATGATCAGTTGATTAGACTATTTATCGTCAATTGAACAAATTCTTTTCGAGGATACTTATTTTGCTATAACTTCTTGCTATTTTCCGCTAGAGAAACTTGACAACTGTTCAGTTAGAATTAACGTTGCGCTCTATAGAGAACAGTACAGAGGGCCCAAGAATCGTCAGCAACTATTAGATAAGAACCTCACTAACTCTCTAATTAGAGAACACTGTTTAAAACTAGCAATGATGAAGTTGTTTGACAAACATTAGAACACGTTCAATCAAGTAAGCAAATGGACTTAAAATTCCAGTTTGATTTTGAACGCAGACAGAAAGTTTTGAACGGTCTAAGTCAATTTTTAGGTTTAAAAAATTACAAGAACAAAAATTGAATTTGTTAAACTTTCAAGTATCTAGGCATCGTCATTGATTATCAGTTAAAATTAAGCCAATATCATCATAATGGAGTTATTTGTTTCAAGCTTAGCGGATCTGTTACAAGCATCGCTAAGTTTTGAAAAAAAAACTTACGGGAATACTCAAAAGTTTTGTTCATACAACTGTTAAATATGTGTAGCAATCAAGGGCGCAGTTCGAGTAAAGCCTTAAAATATTCTGAGAACCTAATAACTTTTGAAACCATATCTCGCAGATGGCTGCCAAGAAGCCCCAAATGATTCCCAGAAACCCAATTTCTATTGAAACTAGCAAAGAAAACAAAAATTAAACATTGACCCGTTTTCTTATGCGAACATAAGAGAACGTGCTAATTTTTTTAGCATTTGAAAGTTAAGCCTAACCTGGTGCCGTGAATATTAGCCAAAAGAAAAAAATAGTCGAATGGAATATTAGCCGAAAAGGAGTCATTAACCAATCAGATTTGAGAACTGATAAATGTACATGCAAGAATAACATGCTCGGTCGTGATATTTTGTTCGGTTGTGATAGATTCATATCAAGTCCCATAGGCCGCTGAGGCAAGGCCTTGGCCCGCGAGTCATGGCCAAATGCGTTAATTTCATGTTAAGCGAGTTAGATAATTGTCCTACTTATGTTTTCCTACAGCAATTATCTCAGCAATTATTTCTGCTAATTTTCGTACTATTCCGGACACGGCCTAACCTATCTACCTGTCTTTAGAAAATAGAGCAATATACCTCAAATAAACCTATTTAAATTGAAGTAAATTATTTTGTACAAATGTTAGATGACGTTAATACAAAATGATCAGTAAATTGGACTGATTTATCGACATTTGAACAGTCGTTTCCGATGATACTTATCCTAAACATGACCTTTTCTCTCGCTCAATTTTAAGATACTAAAAATTTTGAGCGCAATTATTTTCCGCTCAGTAAGAATTAACATTGCGCTCTTGTCTGGAGTAGTTATTCACATGTCCTAAACAAAAGGTATAACATGCTGTAATTTTTTTGTTACAAGATTGCTGTAAAAAATTAAGTGCAGTAAAAACTCTGTATAAGAAAGAAATATTTGGGGAGTGAAAATAACCAGAAATTGAGGGTTAAGACGACCATCACTCAAATTCTGAAGGATTTGTAACAGCAGTTTTTATTCTTCCTAAAACGCAACCATATAATTTGTTAAAAATTAAACGAATTAAACATAAACCGACTAATGTCGGAAGAAGTGCTCTTGAACGACAACGACAGGCGGGTGGAAAAACATTTGACCCCGCCCGGGTTCGAACCACTGACCTCCCGATCCATAACCAGATGCAGTGCCACTAGGCTAACCGGCCCCACTTTTAGTTATGCTGCAACCGAATTTATATTAGCAACAATCTTTACTTCGGAGTGAGAGCAATAGAGATCACTCAAAAATGAAGAACGAAAGCGTGAAGTCACTTGAGAAGTCAAATAATGTTCTAGAAGAAAAGCGCAGAAACGGTCAAGCGAAAAGTTTGCATAAAAAGACCAACACGTTTACAATAATTGCTATGAACTTCGTTCAAGAGCAATTGAAAAAGCTGTCAACGCTGATCAAATTTTGCTCCCTGCAAAAATACAAGGAAAAACAACTAGAAGTCTCATCAAATGCAAGACACCTGATGTACAAATCCGTAAAAAAAACTGACTAAGTTCAGCACACGAAATGCAGATCAATTTGGTTTTAGAATTATAGGTATTAGTGTAATTGGCAATTTAGTGGAGAAATCCACATAGAAACAAAGTAACTCGTTGAAAAGTTCTAGATGTAAAAAACTTGTGACAAGGTTACTCTAATTTTAATTGGCAGTGACAACAAAAAAGTGAATAGGTGTAACAAAAACAAAGCAGGAAAAGTCCTGAATTTGAATTGCAATCCAGAGAAATGACTGAAAAACTATTGTACCTGACCCGGAGACCAATTGAACAATGCCAGTCACTCGCATAAATTTAGGGTAAAACAAAAAGAATAGCACTGCGAAAGATCTGGAAGCTAATATAATAAAAGCCAAACTTTATCCGCTTAATTATAACTGCCAACCCAAGCACAAGATTTGACATGGGCGCATTGGCCCCCTGAAGATTTAAAACTAAATTGATTGGAAGCTACAAAAATTCATGACGTAATCTTCAAAACTAATTCTTTGTCTCCAGAAACTTTCCAGTAACCCATCGTTAGGCCTCTAAACAGATTCACTGGCCCTTGAAGACAAATAAATCCAAAAACTTTAAACAATTTTGAAACATAACCGACTAACGCCGGGCGAATTGCTCTCCAGCGACCGGTTGGCTTTATCAGTAGCTAACCAGGGTTCTAAGAACCTCCCTCCACACAATAAGCATGTCTCCAAAACAGTTTGTGACTCGCATACTTGGAGACTAGCGAGCTAAAAGGCTCTCAGAGAACTTAATGCCCGCTGGGCGCTACCTGTTGATACCGTTGTTCAGGACGCAAACTCAAATCGGTCAGACGAAAAATCGGTCAAGCGAAAAATCGCATAAAAAAAGACCGACAGGACTAACATAATTGCTACAGACTTCGTTTGAGAGCAATTAAACACTGGAAAATGCAAATTTCTTATAAAATTTGCTTAAAATTTGTATAATTAACATCTTTAAAAACATTTCCTTGTCTCTAGAAACTATTTATTAGACCATTTTCAAGCTCCATATAAGTTTCATTGAAACCTAAAGGACGAAGCAATTCAAAAAATTGTAAATTATATTGAATAATGCTTAATTTGAGATAATTATATCTTCAAAACCATTTCTTTGTCTCTGTCCTCTCTAGTAACCCATCTTCACTCCTTTAAAACTTTCATTTGCCCTAATAGAATAGGGCATAGTTGAAGAAAAAACGCAACAACATTCCAAAATTTTGCTGGAAGGTCGCTAAAGTTCGTAATATCATTTTCTTTACAACCATTCTGTTCTCTCTAAAAACTATCAAGACACCTTTTTTAAAGCCCAAAATGGTTTCAATGGCCCTTAGAGATCAAAAGACTGACAAAAGTTGATTTAAAAAATTGAAAATAAAAATTTTATTAAAATTAGCTAAAATTCGTGATATTATAATCTTCAAAACTAAGTCTTTGTCTCTTTAAAAGATCCAGTAACCCATTTTCAAGCCCTTAAATCTTTTCACTGACTCCAAAAGGTCGATAAATTAGAAAAAAGAGAAAATTTCGAAACTGGAACAATGCAAATTTTTTGGGAAAGTCGCTAAAATTGGTGATATCAATATCTTCAAAAATATATCTCCAGAAACTATCCAGTACTAAATTTTCAAGCCGTAAAAAGGTTCCATTGATCTTTAAATATCGAGACAATAGCAAAAATCAAAATTATTTCAGGAGTTCAAGATAATCAGTTCATTTACATTACCAAAACATAGCAAAAAAACATCTTAACAGAAACATCTTACAAAAAAGACGGAACACCAATAAAATCCAAAATCCAAAGTCTTTAAGTCAGAGCACCAATACAATTCGAATTCATTGAATTGTAAAACATAGTCGGCGAATACCCGGAATAGCTGCGAAAGACTTGAGTGCCGCAGAATACAGAAAAAGTTGCAAAATTATCGACGTCTCTTAAAACAAATGTGTAAAAAAACTCAGCAGTAAATCAAAGAGGAGCTTTAAAAATTAACTACGCAAAGTGTATTTTATTAGTGACCTTTATTACTCCTACTGGTTTTTTGGCCTCAAACTATTTCATAAGTTTTAAATTGTAGAAGTCTTATTCTTGAGTGAGGTAAGTCACATATGATCAAAATCTAATCATGCAAATGACGTAAACGCTTTTGCGAGAGATGTATTGCGCAATGGCGTTACGAAAGCACAAGCTGCTAGTGAGAGGAAGTCATTCAGAAAAGTTAACTTTTTCAGCTTTGCTGTGAATTGTAAAACTTGCTGTGGACAATTGTAAAACAAAAAGCATCAGACGACGAAGCAAAAAATCATAGAAGGACAATTCCTGACACAATTCAAATAGTTTTTAATGAGCCACGAAAAGACTAGACCAAGAGTGGGCAATAACTGGATTGGAAAAACCACTGAGAAAAAAATCCTATCAAAAAATTCAAAAAAATAGCGAATAGTCAAAGTCAAATAGCCGCATGTGAACAACAAAAACACAATCAAGGAAAACTAACTTTTGTTCACACGCTGTTTTCTTACCCTACTTTGAAAACTGTAGTGAAAACGCCGCAAACCACTCGCTTCACTTCCTGTTTCGGGGTGAAAATAACTTCTCCAATTTGACTTCAAAAACCATAAAAATGTGTGAACAATCTTATAAAAAGGACAGCGCCCTAATACAATTCCAATTCTCCGAATCGTAGAAAACTAAGAAAAGGCCAAGAGATGGCTATCGCTTTGCGACTATTAAAAAGTGAGAAAAATGGTTTAACCATTTTCTCTGTTTAAGCAGAGAAAATGAGAATGAAACATCTCTTATAACTTCTAAATTCACACCTTTTTTCACGCCTTGGCACTAATCATGCTTTTAAAGCAGAAATTATGCTGTATGTAGCTTTGTGGTACCATAGTGCATTTTTTTATGATCGTGCCTCTGCTTAATGAGACAATGAACCATAAACATTATAATAATTAAGGAATTCATTAACGTGAGGAAAAACCACGAACATCGCAATATAGCTATGCTCAGCTTACAGCCATAAGAAAAATTCGGGCAGCTATAATAGCTATTAGGGCATAGAATATGAGGGCGGCTATAAATAAAAAAACCGAGCACTAATTCTACCACACAATCACAACCACCATCCGAAACTCGTTTAAGAAAATATCACATTCTGGCTGTTAAACAGTTACATTCCCCCTCCCCCACCCCGCGTGTATGTCTCCAAACTTAAGTACAAAGAGACGTCCTCTATCAGTCAGTATTAGATGACAATGCTGATTGCTCGTGGCTGTACCCCAATTATAACATTGACTACAAATGTAAACCTGTATCTGTGTTAGTCTGTCGTACAGCCTAGTGGCAAGAGAGTCTTCCTGGTGACACGGCACTTCGATGTCTATTGGCTTGTCATCGGGGGCTCTTTGGTACAGGATAGACGACACGGGACAAATCACACAAGCCGTTCCAGCTCCAAAAATCTCATGAAGCTACAACAAATTTTAGATTCCCACAATTATTCCTGATATCTACGTAGATCTGCAGTCTCTAAAAGATAAAACAGACTGAAAAAGAAATTTCTTTTCTTTTTTAATCAATTGCTGAGATGTTATATTTCGATTACGAAACTTATTGCTGCTTCCACAAGCTGTTCTCAAATAACCTAAAATTAGAGTGACACAGACTCAGTTGACCTTATCTATTTAATTAGTAGAGAAAAGTCATTTCGAATGTGACGAAAGTCACGTGTGACCAAAAACTTAATCAAGCAAATTAACAACTAACTGTCTCCACAAAGAGTGAAATATGACGTCAAACACGCAATTCAAAGGAAATTGTATGACTTAGTGAACAAGATTTGAACGTAGATTTGAAGTGATCGTGACATCATTTTGTGGCAACAAAAACCTTGACCACAAAAAAAACAACCGGAAGACTTCCCGAAACAACTCGACGTTTAGGAGCTAACACAAAACGTAAACCTAATATTCCATTTATGAACGTTTTTCTGACAAAAGAAGGAATACTGAAGCTTACACATCATGACAGGAATAAATAAAAGCTATGACTTATATAGGAAAAATTGTTCAAAGTTTAGTAGCCGTGACAATGTGACCATAAACCACACTGACAGATATAGTAAACCAAAAATCTGACTTCACTACAAACAACAATTCATACAGCTAAAAAAATTCGTATAGCAAGATAGCACTTTTAGTAAAATGTAATCTAAACAAAAACATTTGTTCAAATTGTAGAACTTTACAACATTCCATTTCGTCTGAACACGCAAGGAGCAGAAAAAACTACAAAACGTCTATTGATGCAAGCAAACAAAAGATCAAAAGATTACTTATCTCCAAAACTAAAAACACAAACATTTTAAACTACAATTATGCCAGCAGAGTAATTACTGATGCACGCTTCAACCATCCCTTAAACATAAACCGACAAACGTCGGACAAAACGCTTTCGTGGGAACAATTTCCTAACAAAGAGAGCGTGACGAAGAAAAAAAACAGCCGGAAATGTCCTGGTCTACAGTTCAAAAAATTTTCGTTTTCAACTAAAAAGAACTAGACCTCGATTGGACTATGAATGCATTGGGAAAACCATTTAGAAAAAAACAGTATCAATGAAACTAAAATTACCACATGTGAACTAAAACCCGAACTTAAAAGCAGATTTTTGTTCAAACACAACGCCCTCCGGGATTTACCTGTTTTTGAGGACGAAAAGTCCGAAGGGTGAGACAAAAATTGGTCAAGCGTTGAAGTCGGCAAGGGGGGTTGGGAGGAGGGTCAAACTGTAAGAACCACCCCTCACGCCATGAAATTATGTCTTCAAAAGAGCTTCGGTGAATCGCATAATTAGAGTCTTTGTAAGCAGAAAAGCTCTTAGAGAAATTATTGCCTTTCGGGCGCTCCAGTTATCCCGTTTTGAGGACAAAAAGTCAATCGAAAACATCGCAAAAGGAAAGACCACATGACTAATAAGATTGCTAAAAACAAACTTGGTTTGAGACCAATTAGAGTGACAAAATTTCACGCCTCAAAACCTATCCAGCATTCGCTCCACTTCCTGTCTCGACGTGACAAAAATGATGACTTCAATTTGACATCAAAAATTACAAAAATGTGTGAACCGATGTTAAAAAGTTAAAGTATTATACAAAAAAAACTAATCAATTGATATCTATAAACTTGTTATGTAATACCTGTCTTCTTAAAGCCTACTTAAGGCAGTAAACCAAAACAATAGGCGAAAAGTCGATAAAAATTCGTACAAAACCACCGAATTTGCATAAAAATCATATTAATTAACATAAACCTTCAAGCCACTACCAACACAAACCTAAAATAATACAATATCATGACCAAACCTCAATCAAAAAACTATTTAAACAGTTTAAACCGCACGTAAAAATTTTGCTCACAGAATTTGTTTACACTTCCGTTTCTCACTCTCTCGAAACCCATACCACTCGAAATATTTTCCCGCGTTTGGTTTCCTGCTTTAAAATCTACTCCAATGAACTCGATTCTTAAAAAGAAACTTCTCCAACACCTCATCGAGTCTTACAAAAAGACAGCATCCCAATAGAATTCAAATCCTTTCAATTTAAAAACATACCCGGCTGACTGCCGGAAAATAGCCGCCGTTGATTCCCATAACCAAGATTGGGATTGGAAAAAGAGAAAAAGTGATTAAATGAGTTTAGTACAAAAAATGTTAAACTGCGAACTATTTAGATGTCATTTTGGAGCTGAACATACTCCTATTTCGTAGTGATACGACACAATGGCTAGTATCAATACCAATAAGCACTAGAGATGCTAACAAAGTACAAAGTTTGAGTAACGGGCATCTAAAATAAAATGGGCTTTATGGGTTTAACTCAGAAAATGACATAAAATTTCAGAAAACTTAAAACAATTCGACAATTTATTGAAAGGTTTCTAAAATTCGTGATATTAAAATCTTCAGAACCACTTCATTGTCAGAAACTAAAGAGTTTTACTGGTCCATAAAGATCGATAAACTCGGAAAAGGATAAAACTTTCAGAAAATTTGATTTCAATAATTTCAAATTGAATCGAAAAGTTGCAAAATTCGTGATATTAAAAGGTTGAAAATTAAACCATAGCCACTGCAAAATATGCAATAACCTATCATCAAACCCTAGAGAACGTTCCCTAGACCCCGAGGCTGGAAAAACAAAAAATGACAAAAATTTTCCGAAAATGCAAAATTATTACCATTTTGCGTGTTTGTTTGCAGTAAAATATAGCTCACAAAAAGGTCAAAAAACTAATTATGTCTAACAAAACACCTTTATCAACTTTGACAAATGTCAATTTAGGACTGATCAAACAAAAACTTGAAAAATGACGAAAAAACGTGAAATATTGCACCATTTTGGTCTTAAAAACTCCTTATGACTTTTTAACTTTGAATTAGGGCCTTTACAGCAGCTGCACCACTCTTAACTTTCGAAGGATTACTAAATCCAGCTATGGGCCTCTAATGAAACTTAACGGCAACTGGGCCTTAACTGTTTATCTTCTTTTGAAAGATCATAGTCAAGGAAAAATAAAACACACCCGGCAGATTGCCGGAAAATAGCCGCCGTTGATTCCAATAAGCATGATTGGGATTGAAAAAATAGAAGATATTGAAAAAAAAAGATTATTGTACAAAAACATTTTTTAAGTCCGATTTATTTTTATGGCATTTCGTAGTTGAACATAACGAACTTCTGTTTCTTAGAGAGAGGCTACAGGGGCTACTATCAATACCAATAAGCATTAGAGATGGTAACTAAGACTTATAGGAACGACGTTCAAATAGCGGGCATCTAAAATTGGGCTTTATGGGTTTATCCCGTTTCTACTTCTGACTTCAATTTTTTATACTGACTCTGTTCATTTTGAATTGCTTTGCTGAGCAAGTGATGTTCAAAATCACGCTTAGCAGAATGAGAGAAGAGAGAAACTAGCCTAGAGAAGTCAAAAAGATATCACGCAAAATGTTGAAAAAGCGGCAAAATGAGGTAAAGCGAAACATTTTTTTATTCGACGAAGTAAAAAAACATAACAGGACATGTCCTGACGTACAATTCAAAGAATTTTTATTGACTAAACAGAAAAACTAGACCTAGAATGGACTATGAGTGAATTGAGAAAACCATTTTAAAAAAAAATCAGATCAAAAAATAAGAAAAAAAAAACAAAAAATCAATGTCAAAATGCCGCATAAGAACAAAAAAACAATAGCGAGAAATGAAAATTTAATTCAAACAAAAAACTAGGCATAGAATGAGCTGAGAATGGATCGGGAAAACCATTTAGAAAAAAATCCGATCCAAAAAATCGAAAAAAAAAACAGTAAAAATCAGAGTGAAATTGCCGCATGTGAACAAAAAACCACTACCGAGAAACCGAATTTTTGTTCAAACACCATTTTCGCACTCTACTTTAAAATTAGAGCGAAAAAAATTCACGCCGCAAAATCACTCGCTTTTGCGCTCCATTTCCTGTTTCGGCGTGACCAAAATCACTACTCCAATTTGACTTCAAAAATCATGAAAATGTGTGAACAGATCTTTAAAAAAAAAACAGCCGGACGAATTCCGGAAACGACTCGAAGTAGAAATCTGATTATTCTCACTAATCAGATGCATCACCAGCATATTATCAATCGACAGACAGTGTAACCAATTCACAAAGAAAAGACTGGAGAACTGGAAACTTGACAAAGGACCAAATCAAAAAATAATATTCTCTAAAAATCCAAACAAAATTCTCTACAAAAAGATAACATGCAGCTTCCCATCCATAACTCATAGAAATCAATTAGTTATATATTTGGCTAGATCAATCGCCCTCTTAGTACTTGCAGAGAAACGTTAAACAAAAAATTAAAAAAAGACTAAGAAAAACTCTAACGAATTAGAGATTTGTATAATTTGTTTAAATGAAAACTGCCCTGCTAAGCCTTCAAGTGCAACTTCATAGTATCGACACCTACAAATATGCTCTTTATTGAGAAAAAGTTACCAACAAAAAAACATCAAATTGGAAAAAAATGCAATAAACTTAGAAAAAGACAAAGTGGCCAAAATTTGCTCTGATATACTTGATTTTCTTTAACAAAAACAACTCAAAACTTATATCAATCAAAATGAGAGACATCCAAAAGAGCTATAACAACTGACTTCCACTAGAAAACTCCCCAAATTCTATCAAAGGTTGAGGAAGAACAGAAACGACATTTAAAACCAAATTGAACAAATAAAAAACGAGAAAGTAAGGTGTTTTTTAAATTTTACAAGAAAAAATAAAAGCCAAATAAGTTACTTTGAGCAAATAGAGCAATGAAATGCTCGCGAAAAAATGGGAAAGTCATAACAAGCTAAAGAAATTGTCTACCATTCAAAAAAAACGAAAAAAGCCAAAAATTTAAAAAAGTGGTTAAAAAATTCCTAATTTTTCTGCCATTTTTCTTCAGAAAAAATGTTTTATAACAATAAAAATGTAATCAATTTGTATCCCTGATGATCCTTGAGTAACGAGCTTCTATGCAAATTGCACTTAAAGCAGTAAAACAAAACAAAAGGCCAAAATACATTAAACTTCATCGAAAAATCAGCAAAACTGATCAAAAACCTCCAAATTTGCATTTAACTCAAATTAACTACTTGAAACCTTCAATTCCTATCACAACGAGCCCAAATCCAACACAATATCATAATCAAACCTCATAAACAAGAAAAATTGCAAAAAAACTGCTTTTAAAAGCCGCACGTGAACAAAAAAATTTCGCTCGCTCAGAGAAAATTTTTTCACACATCAATTTCTCGCTCTCCCAAAAACAGCGGTATGAACAAAAAACCATTCTCTTTTCGCTCCGCTCTTCACTTTTGTTCAGCAACCAAATCACTCCAAATTTTTTCACGTGTTTCATTTCCCGCTTCAAAATTCACTCCAATAAAATTGATTAAAAAAAAAAGGACTTCTCCAATACTCCTCTTCGAGTCGTAAAAAGACAGCGCCCCAATACAATTCAAACTCTTTGAATTGTAAAAATAGGAGCGCTATAATAGCCGGCTGAGAAGATGAGGGCGGCTATTAATGAAAACATCTTACAAAAATACAGAGCACCAATACAATCCAATTCTCGGATTAAAAAAAAGACAGATCTCCAACACATTCAATTGTTGGATTGTAAAAAAAATGAGAGCAATAATAGCCGGCTGAGATCAAGACGGCTATTAATTACAGGATGAGTAAGTGAAACAGTATTACTCACCCTTCCCTCCAATGCTGCCTGATAAATTTCGGCCATTGTAATCATCTGCTCCACAACTTCAAATTCTCCCTGAAACAAATCATCACCTGCATTTACATCGTATTAACTTATGCCATTAACATGCATATAGACGTGGCTCTCATAGTCCATCCAAAAATTACTCCCAAAAATCCAGATATAGCCGGCAGATTGAGCGAAAACAGCTGCCTTTGACCAGTTAATTGCTTCCGCAGTTACATTAGATTCGATGAATAAAGTGAACGTTGCCTCTGTTTAGGCGGACAAAAAATTCAAAACTGAGACTAATAAGCATTGAAAATCCAATGACCTAAATCGCAATGACAGGGTTTTATCGGTTTAACCAACTTCTTTTGATTTTGCTCTTTTATCATTTGGTGAATGCATGAAGACTTTGGGCCTGAAGACTTTGTGAACAAAACAAGGTGCTTACTCGTTAAAACAGCTGGAAGATTGCTAGAAAATAGCTGCGATATCTTGGTAGATCTGCGGTCTAGAAAAGCCGTAGAGAAAAATATAAGACTTTGTTGCGATGTATTTAATTGTTTCAGACTTATGTACTGTAAAACTGCCCTAAAAGCTATTACTTACAGAGATACCCTTATTTGATTTCGAATCCTTCCATTAAAAAACCAATTAGATAGAGGAAAAATTCTTTTAAACCCGCTCTAAGTCTAGTCAAAAATTCCTTGAATAAATAAAACATAACCGACTAAACGTCGGAATATTTGCTCTCGAACGACTAGTGGGAGATCTAATCAATTGCTGCCTGCTTCAGTCGGGGGGGGGGGGGGGGGGGGGGGGGGAGGGGGAGGGGGAGCCTTTATGGGACTAAGAAAATCAATAGTGGGCTTCAAATAACCACATTAGAGGTTGACTTTTAGTATTAAATTACCGCCAATTGAGTTCAGCTGCTTGAAATTGTGATTGAGAGAGAATTTTAGATCACGCAAAACGCAAAAAGTCAAGGGCGTAAAAGACACTCGAAAAGTCAAAATGGTCAAGCAAAAAATTTTGCATAAAAAAGACACACGTTTACAATAATTGCTATGACCTTCGTTCAAGAGCAATTAATAAACAAAAGTTGATGAACAAATGAGCATTACGTCACAGGTCGCACCATTAATTTATGTCTTCTCACGAGCTTGGGTTAATTGTACACAAAAAGCTTAATGCTCTCCATGCTTAATCGTAGACAAAGCGAGAAGTAAAGCTTAATCGTCTGCAATTTGATGCTCACCAGGATTTACCTGTTGAGTGCGCACCTGGCTTTACGTCAATTGAGTGCAATTTAAACTAGCAGTTGAGAGCTTGCTCTTGATCAGCTGTCTGATGCACACTATTTAGAACTTGTGAACACGTTGGCTTCGAAACTCAGTAAATATATGACTTAGAATAGTGATATGAAATACGTTTCTGAAGAAGGATACTGGAGTAGTTTAATCAGAGTAAGTAGGAGAATGTAAACTAACCCACTGTCTCGCTAGAGCCAGAACACTATCCCTGGTGACTCCTGGTAGAATAAGAGAGTCCAAAGGAGGGGTCACCAATTGTTCAACTAAAACCAAACCTATACATGCAACCCTCCAAACAATTCAACATTACCACAAACAAGGTTTACCCTCCATTATTCGTGTAATTAGGAATTTTCACCTTACCTCAGGCCATAATTTAAGGTTGAAAATCATAAATAATGGTATTATGGGTTACGTGGCAATTCACCCAATTCCATTTTACCAAACTGCCATTTTACCCAATTCCAATTTACCCAATGCTCTTTGATCTTTTCGTGCAATTATCCGATTACAAATTAGCGGTCGCTATTACAAGGATGTTTTAAAATACTCATGTGGACAATATAATCTCATGGTAGGTTGTGATAGTTTCATATCAAGTCCCACGGGCAATTTAATTATATACTCGGCTAAATAGTTGTTCTGGTAATTTTAACAATAGGGTAAATTAAAGTTTGCATTGGGTAAAATGAAATTGGGTAAAATGTCCTGACACCGTATTAATTCTATTCGGCTTCTGGTCTTGCGTACCAACACTAATTTCAGAGAACATTTAAATTCCGGTCTTTCGCAAAATACAGTGACCAATGATTCATATTTTATAAACTGGTATTCGTGCAATTTAATGGAATATAGTGAAGCAAGATATATATGATGAAATATTCGCGCAATTACGTTATAAGTTGTGGTTAAAACGAGAAGGTCTTTAGTATAAAACATAGCCGGCAAATAGCCTCCGCTGACCCGCCTGACGCACATTGGGATTGAAACAGAAAAGGAAACATAACCGACTAACGTCGGGCGAATTGCTCTCAAACGACCGGCGGGCGGTTGACTTCGTCAGCAGCTAGCCACGGTTTAGTGACCTCTGGGCGCTACCTTTTTATCCCGTTTCTGAAGACGAAAGTTAAATGGGTCAGACGATAAATTGGCCAAGCAAAAACTGCATAAAAGAGAAAAACCAGATTAATATATTTGTTACAAATTGCTTTTGAGATCAATTAACAATGATTTCCTAAAAAGTGCCTGTTATGACATTTATGATAAAAAACAATTCTACTATAACTCATTGTTAATGAGGATCAGAGATGATGACATTACGCCATATAACAGCAGCTGAAGTGCGAAATAAACAAAGAGAGAGAGAGAGAGAGAGAGAGAGATAGAGTGAAACAGAGATAAAACGGGAACGAGAAAGAGAAGGAAAAGAACCCTAACAAATCATATGAAAAACAGAAGGCAAAATTTAAAAAAGTTTTCAATTTCGCAGCAAAAAAAATTCAAAACAATTTTTAGTCTTGAAATTTCTGTCAAGTAACCCATCTCCGAGACTTGAAAGTTTCCTTGGCCAGTAATGGTCGTTAAACTCCGAAAAGGACAATATTTTAAAATTTTGGAAAAAAAAGTCAAATTTTAAAAAAAATCTTGCTAAAATTTAAGATAATAATATCTTAAGAACCATTTCATTGCCTCAGGACAATATCCCGTATCCCTGTTTCAAGCCTGCAATAGTTTCATAGGCTCACAAAGATCCATACATTTGGAACAAAAAAAATCCAAAAATTTGAAAAAATTGCAAATATTTTCAAAAATTGCTTAAATTCCTGATATAAAAATCTTGAAAACATTCCATTACATCTATAAACAATGCAGTAACATATTATCAAACCCTAGAGGAAGTTCCCTGACTCTTGAGGCTAGAGAAACCTAAAAAATGTTTAAAATTTTCAAAAAATTAAAAAAAAGCAAGTTTTATTCAAAAAAAGTTGCTAAAACTTGTGATATTAAAAAGTTGAAAAATACTACAAGAGGAAAATAAATTTTCCAGTAACTATGTATATAACCTAACGGAGGTTTTCTGACCCTTGAGGCTCGAAAAACCTGAATAATGACTACGTCAAAAAATTAGAAAAAACTGCAAGTTTTGACAAAAAAATCCTAAAATTCGTGATCTTATATTCTTGAAAGACAATCCATTACATCTAGAAACTATACAGTAACCCATCAACAAACCCTAGATGAGGTTCTTTGGCTTTTAAGGCCAAAAAAACCTAAAAAACGACAAACAATTTCAAAAAACGCCAAAGAATTGCAAAATTTTAAAAATAGCTTAAATTTGTGATACACAAATCGTGAAAAACATTCTATTACATATAGAAACTATGCAGTAGCCTATTATCAAACCCTAAAGGAGGTTCCTGGGCTCTTGAGAACTTTACAAAATGACAAGAATTTTCAAAAAACTTTAAAAAAAATGCAAGTTTTATAAAAAAAAAATTGCTAAAATTTGTGACATTAAAAAGTTGAAAAACTATTTTCATGGCCAAAAAAATTGTCAGTAACTGATTATCTACTCACTGAGGATGTTTTCTGGCCCCTAAATAAGGAAAAAAACGTCAAAAACCATTCCATTACCACTAGAAACTATGCAGTAACCTATTATTAAAACCTAAAGGAGGTTCCTTGACAACTACGGCTAAAAAAATAAAAAATTGTCAAAAATTTTCAAAAAGCTTGAAAAATATGCAAAATAGTATAAATTTGCGTTTTTAGAAAGCGGCTGTTCGTTAGTAGCTAGTCACGGGGGTTGGGGTGCACCGGGGGCTGATGGGGGGAGGGGTGGAGCAACACTGGGGTGGGGGCGCAACAGCGCGTTGGGGGGATCAACAGTGGGAGTGTCTTCAACCTCTCAGAAAGTCTCCAACAGTTTGAGCTGAAACAGAGCTTAAAAGCTCTAAGAGCACTTAATGCCCGCTGGGTGCTACCTGTTTATCCCATTTTTGAGGAGGAACAGTCAAAAACGTCAGACGAAAAATCGGTCAAGCGAAAAATCGCATAAAAAAGACTACAATTGCTACAAACTTCGTTTGAGAGCAATTAAAAAAATAAGATAAAGAAATTAACAAAATTTTGTCAGAAGGGTCAAAGTTTTCTTATTTGGTGCGCAAATTCTGCATATTCAAATAGATACTTAAATTCGGTTAGATTCCAAAATTACATTTAATTCAGCTTTCAAACAGACAGCTATTAAACTTAATACTAATGACAGCTACTGATGGCTCTAATGAAATTCGCTAACCTAATGTACTATGAATTAATGACCGGGCTTTATCGGTTTATCCCGTTTCTTTTGATTTTGCTCTTTTGACATTGAACGTATTCACAACATGGGGGAATCCACTGAGTGAAAGAATTAAAATCCATTCGGTCGAAACAATGCGTGAAGTGAGTCACAAGTCAAATGTGGAAATCTCGACTTACATAAAAACGAAAAACGTGATCAAAAAGTGAAGCAAAAATAAAAAAGGAGAGCGCCTAAATATCGGCCGTTGAGAGGCTGACGCGGCTATTAAAAACAAATTTGAAGTGCTTGTGACGTAATATGGTTGTAACGAAAATCTTTACGACGAAATAAAAAACCAGAAGGCCAATAATAGCCCCAGCTATCGCTTTGCGGCCTTTAAAAGGAAAGTTGCAACTTAGCAAAAAATTCTATCTGAGTGATTTTCGAATTTTTTTAAGGAATTTCTCCAAGTGGATCTCGCAAAAACATGGCTGTAAGCCACATGAGCAGAGCTTTACAGGGTCCGAGGAAATAATCCGAAATTACAATATCCAATGGACCAGATTGACCAATGTTAGCTAACGGTAGAAGAAACTATTGATAGACAGTGAAACAGTGCCTGGGCATTTTGCCCAGGATTTAATGTTCCCCATCAGCTACAAGAATTTCCTTTGAACACTGCGGAAATTTTTAGTGAGCTAAGACACGCAATTGACCTAGTAGCAGAACTGACGTCGCGCACACAAATTCATCCGCAAAGCCGTAGAAGTCACTGAAGTCTTTGCAAAAGTCAGTTCCGAGAAATCAGGATGTTAGAATCATCGATGGAGACGACGAATTAAAAAAAACCACGATGTCCCCAATAATAGCCGCTGTCGCTTCGCGACTATTAACAAGAAAACAGTTCAAGTTCAAGCGAGCATCTTAAATTGGGCTTTATCCCATCTATTTTGATTTAATTTTTCGATGCTGAATCTGTTCACTAGATTGCTCTGCTAGAGCAACTGCTTTTTGCGAGCACTTTGAGCAGAAAGAGAGAAGACTGACACTAGCCTATAGTCAAAAAGATTTCACGCAAAAAGTCGAAAAAGCAGCAAAATGAGGTAAAGCAAAACAAATTTTTATTGGACGAAAAGGAGGAGTGCAATAATATCCTACTGAGAGGCTGAGGGAAAATATTAAAAGATTATGAAATTAGTCAATTTAATAAAGCTGCTCTCCAGCCAAAACACTCACTCAATTATTCTTAGCAAATCCGGCAGACAGACTGCCCGAATAGCTACAAAAAGACTTGCGTGAAGTATAAGAGAAACTGATACAGAGTGAAAGACATCGACACAGTTCAAAAATTATGTAAAAACATTCAGCAACAAATTGATAAGCCTTGTTAAAATTCACTCAGCAGAAGCCTTCATATTGCGGACCTTTCTTACACATATGAGTGAGGTAATTCACGTATGCTCAAAATCTAATCCCACAAACAGACCTTTAATCCCACCTGACCTGAGAGAGAGAGAGAGAGAGAGAGAGAGAGAGAGAGAGAGAGAGAGATGAAGTCACGCACGCAAACGCCGTTAGTGAAAGTAAGAAGTCAAGAAATTTTGACTTCAATCGCTGCGTGAACAAATGTAAAACGAAAAAAAGAGCTTCAGACGACGAAACAAAAAAAAACACGAACACCGCAGTATAACACCGCTCAACTTATAGCTTTGCAGCTCTAATAAAACGGCTAGGGTTGTTAGGCTTCACTTGAGTTAACAGAGCGGGTATATATCCGGAAAATAGCCGCCGCTGAAACCACTGACAGATGGGATTGAAACAGCTAGAGAAAACAATAGAAAAATTGACGGCAACCATTTTTTCTTCTTTGTGTCACTTAATTTGCAGTTTCTTCATATGCAATAAACATGGTGAATTCAACCTCAAAATTGAAGGACACTAAGCTTAATACTAATATCAGTTAGCAGTGCCTGAGTGTTATTGGTTTCACCCTTTTTTATTTTGCTTCTTACCCCTTGAACAAACTCGAGTTAATCTGTTGAATAAATTCAATTAACAAAGCAGTTAGTGAGGTAATTCATGAGTCAAACGTGACATTAAGGTGACATATGTAAGGCAAAAATGTTTTCTAAAAAAATTTAAAAGGAGAGCGCCTGAATAGTAGCCCGAGAGGCCGACGGCGGCTCCTTAAACAAAAGTTGTAATAAAACAATGCAATGGGTTAATATCGCTTAAATAGCATAAAACCCCCAAAATATTTAAAAGGCTCCAAATTATCGTAAGCCTCCCTTTAATTACCAAACTCCAAAATGCCATCAAAACAACCCAAATAATTTAACCTACACGTTTCAAAAAACGTACGAACAAAATTAACCACTCTGTTTTTGCTCGCTCACTTATCAATAAAGAACAAAAAACCATGACGCCTCTTTGAGTCCTAAATCTATTTAAAAAATACTCTTCGAATGGTAAAAAATGAATTTATTTTTTTAAGATTCGAAGACGAGTATTTTTTTTACAAGAGAAGGCAAATAATAGCTCGCTATCGCAGCTATTAAATAAAAACTATCAACATACGCACGAATGTACGCGCGGGCACGCACAAACAAAAAACACACTGACCTCCCTGGCTGTTGGTCCAGCGAACGAAGATATTCATTGCTCCGACCTCCGTAATCTGAAAGCAGTGCCAGACATTCCTTTACTGAATCATTCACCTCATGAACTAACATTAGAGTTACCGAGTGGTTAGGCCCGTATAACCAAAGAACTTGTTGACAGTCTCGGGCCTCAGCTAGCTTCTGGACTCCGATTGTTTGCCCATAGTTCCTGCGAACACAATATCCACATTCCATCATAAAACACTCAGCTCAAAATTGGTTAAATTTAATTAGTATAGCCGGCAGACTGCCGGAATAGACGCAAAATCGGGATACATACAGAAATGAGTTGAAAAATTTGTTGACGCCGATTAAAAAATATATAAAGCCTTTAGTGAAAAACGAATCAAAAGAGCATACCGGGTAAAATACCGGAACAAACTCGAAGAGTCGTAATATATAATCTCTCATCCAGCAATACAGAGATCAGAAATATTCAGAAAGAAGCAACCAAAATAAATATCTTGGATCTTTATATCTTGTAAGAAATCAAATTCCTTTGAAAGTAAGAATTGATGTTTTCAAGTCAGTTGTACTCTCACATCTTTCTTTCAGTGGAGGATTCCTTCAAACTCTTACAGCGAAAAACATAAAACGCATAAATAGGCAAATTAACTGGGGTATAAAAGTTTATTTTCGACAAAAATTTGACCACTCAATTGATCTTCTCATTAAGGATCATATCCTGCCAGCCGAATTGTTTATCTCAAAAGTTAGCCTAATGAAGCAACAAACAGATATAAGACACTGGGAAACATCCGAAAATTTTAAGATGTTTACTAGTCGCCATAACGCTAGACAGAACAAGAGAACAAACCAAATTAATATAAAAGAAAACGAAGTGGAGTAGCAAATCTTTAATCTTGAAAAGCGTTCAGAAATGGAACAAATCGCCCTCTTCAATGAACTTTTAACAGTAAAACTTTCTTTAAAAAAGTTTAACCGAAAGTACCAGTTAATAGACAAATAGGAGCCTTCAAATCCTATTTTTACCTATGAGAACAAACAGCCACAATTTGAAGATTATTATATTATGAAACAATTCTGATTAATTTATTTAACATTTCAAAGCATGTAGATATCTAACTTCAGGGTTATATTCTGAGTAATTTACATGTTTCAAAAAATTATTAATTGTCTAATAAAACTATAGGCAATTCTTTTAAAATGCAGACACAGCTTTTAGTTGAAATCAGCTTTTTCACCAAGCCATATCGGAACTTTTATCTACGAATTGTTATCCATAATGGGAGGATGGTATATTAGATGAGAGCTCGATTAGGCAAAAACAATTTTTGTTGCCATTAGTCAAAATATTTTAACACTTAAAATCTTTATTTCTAAATTCTCTGGACGCTATAAAATACTCAAATGTTCCTGACAAAAATCTTTATATGATAATAGCTTAGAAAAACACAGTCACAGTTATTTAAATTATTGAGCATCTGTAGCGTTTCAGTTTAGACCCATCTAGCAATTAGGGCAAAACTTATCGAAATTTTCTGCGCCCCATAGCATTGAGCTACTTTGAATAAAGAAATGAAAACGTTTCTGTTATGACTTCCACGCTTTTCCCTTACTGTCTGCAAAGTTCTTTGCGTTCTTGAGGAACGTTTAAATGAGGCAATAGTACCAAAAAATAGTACTGTTTACATGTTATCTATTAACTCATTTTCAGGTAAAGCCAATTGTTATGTTTCACCATGTGCTTGCCTTGTTTCACCAATAAGGCAACAAATCTTAATTTTACAGCAAAGTTCTCGAAGAGTTAATCCTATAATACCACCACACTTAGAATAATACCACCACACCTAAAAATGACTGTGTTTTTTTTACTTTTTTAGGGTAATAAGGGATTTAAAAATTATTCAAGTTAGCAAAATGGACAATCCATGAGATTAATTGAAGCATTTAAAAAACGACCCCGGAGCAGGTCGAACGCTTGACCTTCAGAATGTCGATTTGACATCTTACGCGCCTTTGTTGTTGATCGCATACAATCGGTTTCATTTTAGCAACAAACTTTATTTCGGAATGAGAGCAATTGAGATCACGCAAAAATTAAGAACTCATGGGTGAAAAAGTCACTTGAAAGAGAAAAATGCTCTGTAACAAAAGCGCAAAAACTGTCAAGCAAAAATTTTGCATAAAAAAGACACAGGTTTACAATAAATTCTTCAAATTTCGTTCGAGAGCAATTAATAAGTTAAGTTGCTGCTTTTAGAGAACTTTGTTCGAGCGCAGCTGTGGAACTCAAAGTCTCATATCTGTCAAAGGACTTGAGAAAAAAAAATTGGTCAGAAAAATGCCTCATGAAGGCCAACAGGACAAATTAAACTACATGGGATCAGAAATTAATCAGAAATATAATCAGAAATTACTTGGGTTTAACTTAAAGCAACTTAAGCGCCGGCTAAACTGACCCTCCCAACTTGTAGTTGCCCGTGCCACCTGCCCATGCCCGGATATATGAGGGATCTGCCAATAGTCTGACTGAAGTATAGCTGCTCTTGAAATAGGGGCCCACGGGGCTCAGGATCACATAGAGAAGAGCCTTCCGGGGAGCACCAACGCCAAGAGTGGGCTGAAACATCAACACTGCTGTAGCCACTCCAAACTTAAAGAGCTGAACTGGATTAGAACCAACAAGTTGTAGAACTCTAATTAAACTGCATAACGGAAAGAATGTGCGTCAGAACGTGAGTTAAGTTGAAAAGATGAAACAATTTAAGCGTCAATATCGTAGAAACGTCGGCAAAGGTACCTGAACAGAGATTATCCTGAAAGACATACAGAGCTGGTCCAATAAATTATTGTTCATCCATTCAAACGTCTTAGCGCAATTCTATAATAGTTCACAAAAAATGACAAATAATATTCAAATGGATTCAAGGACTGATCCGCACGGATGAATAAAACAAAGGGGGAGCTATAACCACTTATTTGGCCAAAAATTCTCTACACAAAAGAGAAAAGAATTTTTTCTTAGTTATTTTTTCATTGCCTCGTCGGATATACGTGCCATTTACATTAAGGCGAAATCTTACTGCAACAGAAACCCGGTTTACATATTAGAGAGCTGCGATGAGGAACGCGAAAAAAGTATGTTGAAGCATACCAGAAGCATATCTTTTTCACTCCCCTTGTGCTTAACGTTTATGGCATGATGCTCCCAGAAAGCACTATTTTCCTGAAGACTAGCTGACAGGTTGTCATCGAAATAGGGAAAAACCTTTTGCCACGACTCTCGTTTGCGACCCTGAGAATATCAATCTTTTGCATCAAAGGTACGAGATGCAAATGGCAACCTTTTCAGTTTCAAGATGGTAATTTCAGTACTTGAATTTGAATATATAAAGTTAATTTCACTATGAGCTTATTAATTATGAGCTACTAAACAATGAGCAAGTTAATTTCACTATGAGCTACTTCTCGCTTTTGCGAAGCTTCATACTCTGCCTCCGTGTCGCACGTTCCATGCACCGCCGCCCTGCAGTAGAAGCGTCAATAGGAACGATTTTAGAGGAAGGGAGGCTGTTGTCCTAAATGATTCTATATTTTTCTAATCCTCATTCAAAATCACTAAACACTATAATTTGCTTGCTATTTACCATATCTATCTTTATTATAATTCTGATGCTTTAGTTTCTTCATCTTTTGCATTAGATACTTCAATTTTTGAGTACTGTCGGGATTTATAATATAAAGAGTTGACTTGCTGCCCCCGAGTTGACCGACTACCCTTTTAGGGGAGGGGCTTTTTTATTTGACCTTTCCCCTAATTTTCCCCAAAAATTTTCCCCTAATGAGAAGGGGCAACCAGCAAAACAATATTTAATGCATCCACCAGAAAGTGGAGACCTATTTGAAAGTTCTTTAAATTGTGCGGATAGTCTTGCAGAATGCTAGCCGAAATATTAGCTTGAATCATATGACACCTAATGAGAGGAATTTTATTGACAATTGGTTAATTTTTTACTCATCCAATGAGAGGAATCTGAAAAAAATGACGGAAAATACGAAGAGAGCAAGTAAAATTTTTCATGAAAAAGGGACGCTGTTAAACAATTAACGGACTGAAATTAAATAACCCAATAACGTCGGGCAAAATGCTCTCAAACGACCGGCGATCGGTTGGTTTCTTCAGCAGCTAGCCAGGGTTCAGTGACCTCTGGTCGCTACCTCTGTTTCCCGTTTCTGAAGTCAAATGGGTCAGACGAAAAATCGGCCGAGCGAAAAATTGCATAAAAGAGAACAGGATTCATATATTTGCTACAAATTGCTTTTGAGAGCAATTATCAATGATCTCCTAAAAAGTGCCTGTTAGTTGAGAAAAATTCTCTCCACAAGAGAGAAAAACATTTTTCTTAGTTATTTTTTCATTGCCTCGTTTGATATACGTGCCATTGACATTGAGGCAAAATCTTACTGCAACAGAAACCCGGTTAACATATTAGAGAGCTGCGATGAGGAACGCGAAAAAAGTATTTTGAAGCATGCCAGAAGCATATCTTTTTTACTCCCCTTGTGTTTAACGTTTATGGCATGATGCTCCCAGAAAGCACTATTTTCCTGAAGACTAGCTGACAGGTTGTCATCGAAATAGGGAAAAACCTTTTGCCACGACTCTCGTTTGCGACCCTGAGAATATCAATCTTTTGCATCAAAGGTACGAGATGCAAATGGCAACCTTTTCAGTTTCAAGATGGTAATTTCAGTACTTGAATTTGAATATATAAAGTTAATTTCACTATGAGCTTATTAATTATGAGCTACTAAACAATGAGCAAGTTAATTTCACTATGAGCTACTTCTCGCTTTTGCGAAGCTTTATACTCTGCCTCCGTGTCGCACGTTCCATGCGCCGCCGCCCTGCAGTAGAAGCGTCAATAGGAACGATTTTAGAGGAAGGGAGGCTGTTGTCCTAAATGATTCTATATTTTTCTAATCCTCATTCAAAATCACTAAACACTATAATTTGATTGCTATTTACCATATCTATCTTTATTATAATTCTGATGCTTTAGTTTCTTCATCTTTTGCATTAGATACTTCAATTTTTGAGTACTGTCGGGATTTATAATATAAAGAGTTGACTTGCTGCCCCCGAGTTGACCGACTACCCTTTTAGGGGAGGGGCTTTTTTATTTGACCTTCCCCCTAATTTTCCCCAAAAATTTTCCCCTAATGAGAAGGGGCAACCAGCAAAACAATATTTATAATGCATCCACCAGAAAGTGGAGACCTATTTGAAAGTTCTTTAAATTGTGCGGATAGTCTTGCAGAATGCTAGCCGAAATATTAGCTTGAATCATATGACACCTAATGAGAGGAATTTTATTGACAATTGGTTAATTTTTTACTCATCCAATGAGAGGAATCTGAAAAAAATGACGGAAAATACGAAGAGAGCAAGTAAAATTTTTCATGAAAAAGGGACGCTGTTAAACAATTAACGGACTGAAATTAAATAACCCAATAACGTCGGGCGAATTGCTCTCAAACGACGGGCGAGCGGTTGGTTTCTTCAGCAGCTAGCCAGGGTTCAGTGACCTCTGGTCGCTACCTCTGTTTCCCGTTTCTGAAGTCAAATGGGTCAGACAAAAAATCGGCCAAGCGAAAAATTGCATAAAAGAGAACAGGATTCATATATTTGCTACAAATTGCTTTTGAGAGCAATTATCAATGATCTCCTAAAAAGTGCCTGTTAAGTCATTTATGATAAAAAAAACATTTCTACTATATCTCATTGTTAATGAGGATCAGAGATGATGACATTACGCCATATAACAGCAGCTGAAGTGCGGCATCAACAAAAAAAGAAAGAGATAAAACATGAGCGAGAAAGAGAAGGAAAGGAACCCTAACCGACAGAGAGAAAGAGAGACAGGAATATTTTCCATAATGGGATTCTCCAAAAATTATTCAGCAGCTTATTATCAAAACTTGGAGGAGGTCCCCGGGCCTCTGGTGCCGGAAAAAATTCAAAAACATGAAAAAACTGCAAATACTTTAAAAAACTGCTTAAATTCCTGATATTAAAAAATCTTGAAGAATATTCCATTACATCTATAAACTATGCAGTAACATATTATCAAAACCTAGGAAAAGAAACCTAATGAAAAACAAATATTTTCAAAAATTTAAAATTGCAATTTTCTCTTAAAAAACTGCAAAAACTTGTGATATTAAAAAGTTGAAAAGTAATCCATGACCAACAAAAATTTCCCCGTAACATATTATCAAACCTTACCGGAGGTTTTCTGACCCTTGAGGCTCAAAAAACATGATTAATGACTAAATGTCAAACAGTTGAAAAAAAGTTGCAAAAAAATGCTAAAATTCGTGAAGTTAAATTATACAGTGACCTATTTGCAAACCCTAGAGGAGGTTCCTTGGCTCTTGAGGCTGAAAAAAACCTAAAACAACAAAAATTTTCAAAAACTTAAAATTGCAAGTTATATTTTACAAAAACTGCAAAAACTTGTGATATTAAAAAGTTGAAAAGTAATCCATTAATCCATGACCAACAAAAATTTCCCCGTAACATATTATCAAACCTTAACGGAGGTTTTCTGACCCTTGAGGCTCAAAAAACCTGATTAATGACTAAATGTCAAAAAGTTGAAAAAAAAATTGCAAAAATATGCTGAAATTCGTGAAGTTAAATTATACAGTGACCTATTTGCAAACCCTAGAGGAGGTTCCTTGGCTCTTGAGGCTGAAAAAACCTAAAAAACAACAAAAATTTTCAAAAAACTTAAAACGCAAGTTTTATAAAAAAATTGCTAAAATGTGTGACATTCAAAAGTTGAACAACAATTTCATGGCCAATAAAATTTTTCAGTTACTTATTATCAAAACCCTTAGGATGTTTTTTGACCCCTGGGTCTGGAAAGACCTGAATAAGGAAAAATAATGAAAATTGCACGTTTTGTCAAAAAATGCTATAATGCGTGATGTTAAAAAATTGAAACCATTCCATTACCACAAAAAACTATGCAGTAACCTATTATTGCAACCTAGAGGAGATTACTTGACACCTGGGGCTATAAAAAATCAAAACCTGTCCAAAATTTTCAAAAAGCTTAAAAATTGTGCAAAATAGTATAAATTTGCTTGTTTTTACCGAGCGGTTGTTCGTCAGTAGCTAGAAACGGGGGGGGGGGGGGGGGTGCACCGATCGCTGATGAGGGGGAGGGGGCAACAGTGGGGTGGGGGTAAAATATCGCGGGGGGGGGGGCAATAGTGGGGGAGGGGGTCAACAGTGGAGGGGTTTTCGACCTCTAAGAACCGCCCTTCACACAATAAGTCTCCAAAATAGGGTGGGGGTGCACCGGGGGCTGCTGGGGGGGGGGGGGGAGGGAGGTGTCGGTGGGGCAACACTGGGGCGGGGGCCACAGGGCGGGGGGTCAACAGTGGGGGTGTCTTCAACCTCTAAGAACTGCTCTTCACACCATAAGTATAAATCTGCAACACAGTTTGAGCTGAAACAGAGCTGAAAGGCTTTAAGAGCACTTAATGCCCGCTGGGCGCTACCTGCTTATTCCGTTTTTGAGGACGAAAAGTCAAAAGCGTCAGACAAAAAATCGGTCAAGCGAAAAATTGCATAAAAAAAGACCGACAGGACTAATGTAATTGCTACAAACTTCGTTTGAGAGCAATTAATCACGATAATGCTTAACCAAGGATGTTTGCATTTTTAAACTTATTTCTCATTAATTCAGTTTCTATTTTTTTCAGTTCTCATTCCCCTGCACTTAGATCTAATGAAGTTGGTCCGTTTTCATGCTACATCAACTGAATATTTTGATATGAACTATTTTCATATGCAATACACTATAATCCCCACTGGAGTGGAACTCAAGTCCCACTCTTTTACCAGCTGTTTTAAGTGTCAAGGAGGTGCTTCTTTTACTCGGCTACTGTGTGACTAGTTGTGATTATGTACCTGCGTAGAGATGTAAGTGGGTCGTATGTAGAGGGAGGCTCTTCTAGAGTGAGGAACCCAATCCTCGTCCACACTCACAAGGTGGCTTAAACTCGTCAGGAAATGGCTCACATCCACCGGCTAAAACCAAATCAAAACAGTTGCCACCACAAAAAACAAACTTGCCTGAAAATAGCCGTGATTGATTCCCATAACCACCTCGAATAGAAAGAACCGAATAAAAATTTATTTAAAAGTGCGAGCTATTTTGATTGAATTTTGTAGTTAGACATACTGAGGTTTCTTAATGAGAGGATAAAGGGATTGGCATCTATACCAATAAACATTAGACCTGGTAAAAAAGACTAATTAAAATAAACTTTATCGTTCATTTCGTTCATTTTTTCATTCTCAGAACAAGAGAAGAGGGGAAACTAGCCAAGAGATGTCAGAAAGATTACATGTAATGTCAAAAAACGCGGTGAAGCGAAACAACTCATGCCTAGAGACGTAAAAAGATATACGTAGCAGAACAAGTATCTATCTATGACACATAATCTATTACACAAAATAAAAAGGGTAAAATTCAGAAATTTGGCAAAAATCAGATCAATTTTGACAATTAGTGGCGCTAAAGTGAGAAAAAAACACAAAACTAAAATATTTTACTTAAAGTTGCAAAATATCCTTTAACAGTTCCTTTAGGTGAAAAAGAGACAAAAAGAACACGTTAAGTCAAGATTAAAAAATTCACCAAAAAAAGCCTTCAAAAAGAAATGGTATCTAAGGCAAAAAAAAACCCATAGCAACATGTTGAATCCGATAAATTGATGACAATCACTTTGCACTAGAAGGCCAATGAAAATTGCTATTTTCAAAACTAGACAAGAACAAAAGCAACTAAACCGGGCAAGATTTGAAAATCCAAAATTTTTTGTAACAAAGTCATAAAAACCACTGCTATAATCTCAAATCATTAATTAGTCTCAGCAATGCCTCATTAGCAACCGATGACATTTGACATTAATGGGACTAAATTATAAGACAACAAACAAAAGGGGCAAAACCAAAAAACCATTTTTTTAAAAAAAAACAATTTGTCAAAGTTATGGAAATCGTTAGAAAAAAATTAAAGAAATGACTCGACTAATTAAAGCCCCATTAGTAACCAAGTTCACCTCTCATTAACGAGATGGCTAAGAGAACCAAAAATAATTGCGAATACTTGCAAAACTCAAAGATTCGCAAAGTGAATATTTTCAAAACGAATATTGTCGAAGCCATAAAAAAATCTTAATCATGAACGCAAATTATTAATTAGATTCATTTAATGTCATAAGCAAACAAAAAATTGGTCGTTAATGACCGTACGCGAAAAAACAACAAGAATGAGCAAAACTCGAAAATTCGCTCACTTATATTTTTAAAACAATTATTGTCAATTCAGAGAAATCATTAGCTATGAATTGCAACAAATAATTCTGTTTAAATTTGCCTAGTTAGCAGCCGATGGCACCTTTCATTACTGAGAACAAGTGACAACACCACTGAAATAACAAATGTGGGCAACAGGTAAAAATTTATCATTTAATGGCAACATAGAGCGTCAAAGTCATCGAAAGCATTAGCAGTACATTGATGAATTAAGAGAACTGCAAATAGCTACAATAAGAACACATGTGTAACATTTTAAGAGCACTTAGAAAAACCTCAAAGACCAAAAATTTGTTCAAACGCCAATTTCTCGCTCAAATTTAAGGGTAACAGACCTTCTCCCTTTTTCACCCCTTATTCTTTCAGCGTAATTAAAACCAGTACTCCAATTTGACTTCTCACTGACATCCAGAAATCAAAACAAGGGAACAGATCTTTAAAAAAGACAGCGCACCATTACAATCCATATTGTTCGGATTGAAACAAGGAACGCTCTATTACTTGAAATTATGAGGGCTGTCATGAAAGAGCGCTATAATAGCCGGCTGATAAGATGAGGAAGGCGGCTATCAAACATTAATTAACATAACTGACGTCGGGCGAATTGCTCCATTGACGGTTGGCTCCATTAACAGGTAACTACGGTTTAGGGAGGCTAGCTTTAGCTTTAACTGTTCATTCAGTTTATCTGTTCATTCAGTTTTTGAGGATAAAAAGTCAAATAACTAGTCGAAAAAATGATTAAACGAAAAGTGGCCAGTACGAAAGCTCGCATTGAAAAGACCAGTAGTTCTACTATAACTGCTCTAAACTTCGTTTGAAAGCAGTCAAACGGTGAAGCGCAACAGAAGATTTATAGTCAGTAGATACCCAAACATAGCTGGCAGATTGCCAGAAAATAGCCGCAATAGCTTCGTAGATCTGCAGTCTCAAAAAAAAAGTAAAAAAGGCAGACTAAAAAATTAGTCTTTTCATTGAAGGCTGATATGTTATATTTTGATTTAAAACCTGTATAAGTTTTTGGTGCCTCTATTAGCTGCTCCCAAATAACCTTCATTTAGAGTGAAACACACCCATTTGACCTTATCTATTTGAAATAAAGTAAATAAAAGTCAATTTCAGAGTGAGGAAGTCATTTTTGAGAGTGGGGTAAGTCAAGAGTGACCAAAATTTAATCACGCGAATGAACAACAAAAAATCGCTCCACTAAGAGCAAAAAATGACGTCACACGTGCACTTCAGTTGAAATTGCATGAACGAATGAACAAAACGCAGATTTGAAGTGGCTGTGACGTCATATGGTCGTAACAAAAATCGCGAAATAAAAAAAACATAGCAGGACAAGTCCTGATGTACAATTCAAGGAATTTTCATTGGCTAACGGAAAACCAGACCTAGAACGGACTATGAATGGACTGGTAAAACCATTAAGAAAAAAATCCAATCCAAAAAATCGAAAAAAAAAACAGTACAAATGAAAGCGAAATTGCCGCATGTGAACAAAAACCACTAGCGATAAGGCTAATTTTTCTTCAAACACCGTTTTCTCACTCTACTTTAAAATTAGAGCGAAAAAATTTCACGCCACAAAGCCACTCGCTTTTTTTCGCTCCATTTCCTGTTTCGGCGTCACCAAAATCAATACACCAATTTGACTTCAAAAATCATGAAAATGTGTGAACAGATCTTAACAAAAAAGACAGCGCCCCAATACAATTCAAATTCTTTGAATTGTAAAAAACCAAGAGAAGGCCAATAATAGCCCCGCTATTGCTGTGCGGCTATTAACCAGGGGGTGTATGATGAAAATGACATTACTCACCGGGAGCGCAATTCTCTCAGCAGAAGAATTCAATCTGGCAATGTTCTTTTGAGGTCTGAACAGATTGACTTTTCCAGTGCGCACAGATCGATATGCTTTCATGCCCTCGAACAGCTGAAACCAAGTGTATTTTCACTTAATACATCATTTCAGGCACAGGGTTCCACATCATTGGTGGAATAAACTTGCCGTGGCGTGAAAGACGCCATCGAATGCTAAATCTACAGAACACAAAACATAACCGACTAAACGTCGGAAGAATTGCTCTTGAACGACTAGTGGGAGCTCTAATCAATTGCAGCCTGCTTCAGTCGGGGGGGGGAGGGGGGGGGGAGCCTAAATGGGACTAAGAAGTTCTATAGTGGGCTTCAAATAACCACATTAGAGGTCAACATATACCACTATTAAGATTTAAAGTAAAAAATGACACCAGTTTCGGCGCACTTTTCATTTGACTTTTAGTATTAAATTGCCGCCAATTGAGTTCAGCTGCTTGAAATTGTGATTGAGAGGGAATTTTAGATCACGCGAAATGCATAAAGTCAAGGGCGCAAAAGTCACTCGAAAAGTCAAAATTGTCAAGCGAAAATTTTGCATAAAAAAAGACACACACGTTTACAATAATTGCTATGAACTACGTTCAAGAGCAATCGATTCCGCAAAAAAAACTACCTGATACTCAGTCTGCTAGAAAAAATGGGCCAAAAAAATTATACGAGGTTTTAATCAAATTTTCATAATTCAGTACCTAAAATTGAAATTTCAAGTCAATGGGAATAGCACATTCTGCAGAGTGGAAAAAAGGAGGCAACGTCTGTTTCTTGCTTCAGCCTAACAATAAAAATACTCAACTCTAAGCACCAAAAGTATATTTATTTTTGTAACTGTGTCAAAAAATACCCCAACAACATAATATTCTTCCTCAAGTAATTCAGTTTTTCTTTTCATTTCTTTCTCCATCATTATGATTTAACCAAAATATTATTATAAAATTATAACCGAATCATAAACTCAGCAGTGCATAAGAATCAAAAATGTTTTGAGATTTCTTCTGAATTGAACTTCAGACCTGATTAATTTCAACAAAACGAGCATTGGGCACTGCAATGAATGTTCGCGTAACCATTCAGTTGCGATTAAGAAGTTCGAGCTTACAACACCGAATTCTCAGAACGCGGTGAAAGATCAACGTTGAAATTGTGAAAAAAAACTTTTCCCCACAAGAAGCCAGTAAAGTTTTCTCAGAGTTGGTGTTCGATGTCATTGGTGACAAGACGTATATTAACCGTGCAACAAAAATAATACATCGCAGCTTCTCAAACAAACTAGTTTGAACGCCAGAACACAGCGAACTACAGTACTCGTATCCCGAACGCGTTACGAAGCATTTTAAGAGCTTGCACAGGCCGAATTGATTCTGCCGCACAAACTATGATCAAAATGAAAAAAACCAAGTAATTCAAAATTATCAGCAAACTTCATTTTGAAGTAGATCTATGCTACAAGTTGCATTTTCACCTCGTTTGCTGACAATCATGAACTGTCTTTTCTGTGTTCAGTTTCAATTTTGCTCCAGCAAATATCAGTTCAATATTGCCTAATAAAAATTGTATTTACTTTGCGAAATGAAGAAAGGTATGATCAGCAAACAAGTCCAGGTAATTAAGTCTAGGTCTATAAGTTTATCATCTAAAGGCACGAGATGATCTTAAAACTAATCCCTGCAGAACTCGCGTCGAAATTTTTCCCACGCGACAAGATTCCAACAACGACAACTTTCTGAGTGCGATCACTCAAATAATCTGTAAGGACAGTTAAACAAATAAGAGAGGGGGTGGGAGCGAAACATCATGATCGATAAAAACAAACGCTGACAAAAGATGACAGATCAAGTCCAATCTAGATAACTGACATTGCCTAAGAAGATAAAAGATCATTTGAGACTCAGAACAGAGCTGTTCAAGTATAAATCCGGAACTCACTCAATATTTGGTGTCTTATCAAGCCCTCTAATAAATACTCAATAAAAATACTCAATATGAGATAGTGTCAGTCGCTGATAAACAGCCTTTTCAAATAATTAAAAAAAAACATAAACCGACTAATGTCGGAAGAATTGCTCTTGAACGACAGGCGAGGTATTTCATTCGGGGGCGGTAGCCTAGATCACTTTTCTTTATGGGTGCAAAAAGTTGCCCGCGCCGGAATTCGAACCATGGACCTCCCAATCCCTCACCTGAAGCACTGCCCACTCGGTTATCCGGCCCTTCTTTTTGCTATGCTGCAATCGTTTTTATTTCAGCAACAAACTTTTACTCCAGAGTGAGAACAATAGAGATCACTCAATGAAGACCGAAAGCGTGAAAAAGTCACTGGAGAAGTCAAAGAATGTTCTGGAAGAAAAGCGTAAAAACAGTCAAGCAAAAAATTTGCATAAAAAAGATCGACACGTTTACAAAAATTGCTATGAACTTCGTTCGTTGGCAATGATTTTTATTCCCTTTTTCAGTGACACTTAACCAATTAAACATAAACCGACTAATGTCGGAAGAATTTCTCTCAAACGACAGGCGGGTTTGACCCGCCGGGATTCGAACCACTGACCTCCCGATCCATAAACAGATGCACAAACCACTCGGCTATCAGTCTCTTGTTTTTGTTGCGCTGTATCCGACTTTATATTAGCAACAAGCTTTACTTCGGAGTGAGCGCAATAGAGATCACTCCAAAATGAAGAACGAAAGCGTGAACAAGTCACTTGAGAAGTCAAAGAATGTTCTAGAAGAAAAGCGCAAACTGGTCAAGCGAAAAATTTGCATAAACAAAAAGACCAACACGTTTACAATAATTGCTATGAACTTCGTTCAAGAGCAATTAATAAAATCTAAGATAACACCTCTTCATGTCACCAAAAACCAAGAGGGCCAATAATAGCTACCCCTAGCCATGGCTATAATAGCCATTAATAATAAGGTAAAACAAAAAAAAAACAAATAAGCGTATTCACCTATTAGATTGATATCTGTTATTGCATTAGATTTGTGCATTGGGCTTGGTATATCAAAGTAGATTAAATAAAAGTAGAGTTGAAAATTACGGTGGGCAAAAATTATATTACCCCAGGTGCTTTGCGATTACGCGAAGTTTCACTGGCGTATAATTTTAGAAACCTGAAATTCAGGCGAATAGAGCCGCAACTGAAAGTAAACGCAATAATAGGTATGAAATATGCAAACATAGATATGTGACGCATATTTAATAATGAACATTGTGGAGACCTGTTTCTAAGAAGTTTTGATGGCGATCATCATACTGGCAAAGAGGTTAAGTTACCTCCTGTTCTCTTCGTTGAACAACAATATAAGGCGTAATGCTCTGTGTCCTGCAGAGAACAAAACAATACTACTGATTGAGTCTATTGTCTATACGTAATTGATGGCGCTAGTGAAAATGGCAGACGTACCAAAATATAGAAATTTTATTGCTGGCCAATCACAATCGAGAAAATGGGAATAATGTTTTCTGATTGGCTGATTGCTCAACAAATTCTCCATGTTTTAAAATAGGATATGCGCGTTAACGTAAAATAGCTCAGAAATTGCGATAAGCCGAAATTTTTTGGGGGAAATTGGTCTCAAGTTCGGTTGTGATAGATTCATATCAAGTCCCACGGGCCGCTGAGGCATGGCCATGGCCCGCGAGGAATGGCCAGATGCGGTAAAAATTATAATCTAGCATTAGGCTATGTCCAATTTAGGATAATTGAACGCATAAAGGTACAGTGTTTTAAATTTCTCAACCAATCACATTCGTTGAAATTTCTACATTTTGGTACGTCTATTTGTTACGACGTCACCGTAATTGATGTCTAGTGCAAATAACTTCCTTTCCTAACTTAACTCATCACTATAATACATTCTGTAGACATTTTCATATTCACCTGTAATGAGTAATGCAGAGAACTGACAGCTGGATGAAGTGATAGATTCTGGAATGGGCCAATTACTGGCTCTTTGAACCCTGTTTCTGCGTCCCATTCAATGTTTAGCATGTGGTCCGTAAACACCGAACCAAAAGGTAGATCTTCGTGTGAATCTGGCTTTGCCTTTGGGTTCAAGTTCAGATCGAATCTGATTTTTGTTGCACATAGGGAGGACATAGTCCGGGGTTGCAGTACGGCACCATCAGTACCCGCCTACATAAAAAAAAGATGCTTCCATTTTTTTCGAAGGAAACATGGGAATTAACACGGAAAACCGTTAGGTTAAATACTTACATGTTCCAAAATATCGAATGGCCAATCATCAGGTATTATTAAATACATTTATTTATATTATATTACATTATTATTTTATTATTACTACTATTATTATTCTTTTTATTATATAATGATCAAACCAAGGCTGTTCGTATATGCTCTCATATATAAAAACAAGAAGGCTCACATGAGTTTGTGCATGACACAGAATTTTCCGACATTCGCGTTTGAAAGCACACAAGGAATCATATCACCTTATCTATGAAGATCTGGCAAAAGTGCTCACCTTGGTAAAAAATTTCTTATTTTACCAATGTTCTGCGAAAATGGCAATTGATTTACAATTTTGAGAAAAGGAGGGAACAGATAAATTATTCGATTTTCATAGGAATTAGAAATGCTTCAATAACCCTCCACAGCGGAAATTCTTTAATCGCATTTTTTAAGATTGTTATAAAAAAGGGTGTTCTTATGATACCAAGATAAACCAGTTAAGACGCAATTCTCTTTGCGCCCTTATAATTGGTTTTGATGTTGTTTCATTTATCTATTTGTAGGTTTCAAAAGAATTTGAAAACTTCAACCATTCAGAGCTAATTTTGATTGACTTCAGATTCTCAGTTAACTGTATCTGGTACTGTCTGCATTTCGAAGTTCATTGTGTTCACAAACACGAACAAAAATGGCTGTAGAAATTTTAAAAACAATAGAACATCAACAAGGAAACAGAAGCATGTTTTCTGCGCATTGGATTAAGCGAGGTGTTCTCAAAACTATTTGTAGCCAGGGCACTTTGTTTCACAAAAACTCAACTGTAAACTGAATCAAATCAATTTCGTAGAATTGTCCAAATTATTTTGACTGTAGCCTCAAAATACAAACAGACGAAACAATTGTTAAAATTATCACGTACATTTTAGATAGAACGAATGAAATTAGCATTTAGAAATCAGGTCAGATTGAAGTCACGCATAATAATGAAAAAGACAAGAGTAGATAAAACAAAGCAAAAAATTTCACGAAGACAGGACGGCTAAATCTTAAATAGAATTTAACGAATTAGCAAAATCAGACACCTGAGTATCTGCATGATATGTATAAAAGTTTTTTTCACTAAATCAAAAAAAAGAACTATATAGAAAAAATATGAGATAAAAAAGATTTCATATTTCAGCACTCTGAGGATGTCGACCTCAATTATCAAAAACAGTTTCTTAAGAAAGCACATATGCTTTTGAAATGAAACGAAAAAACAGATTATAAGGACATGAAAAGGGCGAGCATCAAAATTAATTACTTGGCTTTCTAACTCTACATTCGAACCTCCGAGATAGCAGTCAGATACCTTAACCACTAGGTTACAACCACGTTGTTACTCAACCACTAACAATCACTTTTATATTAGTAACAAACTTCATTTCGGAACGAGAGCAATTGAAATCACCCAAAATGAAGAAAAGAAGCTTGAAAAGGTCAATTGAAAATTCACAAAATGTTCTAGAACAAAATCGCAAAACTGGTCAAGCAAAAATTTTGCATAAAAAAGACAACACACGTTTACAATAATTGCTTCAAACTTCGTTCGAGAGAGCAACTAAAATGACAAGATTGAATTGCCCTTAGACCTTATTGCCTTTAATGTTGAGAATTTTTCGTTATTTTTGTAAGAACTGCGCTGAAATGCGCTAAATTTCCAATAATTTTAGCGCATAAACCTAGCATAATAATGAGCTGAAATACAAAATTTAGCGAATTCCTTACATAAATTTCAGAAAATTCTTCGACCCGGCTTAGAATGTGTTCAACAATTAGAATGTGTTGAACAAAGTTAACCACGTGTAAAAGGACCTAACTTCCTTTTTGTTTACTCCCCAAAAACTACATTTTGCATAATTTCATTTCGGACAAGAATCACAGGTGAATCATCACGTGAAAGTCAAAAAGTGTCTGCACAAAAAGTGATGGTATCAAAAAGTTGGGGTATCTAACATTTTTTGTTTCCCTTAGCTATGTTTAGCACAGAGCTATGTTTAGTGCAGAACAGTTTAGTACTCGGCGGTAATTTAATTAACTTAATCTGTTTATATAAAATTTGTTTTCAGTTACCATAGTGAACAAAATAAAACCGCATCTCGAATGATAATGGTTTGTATAACCAGATAAATAACAGCTCAAACAACACTTTCAAATCATCAACAAATAGACTTTTACACCAAGGTTTCCATAATTAATGGATTTACATATAACAGTAAAATTGTTTTGAAGTATTACTCAAAGATGCCCATTTTCCGGGTTATTGCCAAATTCATGGAAATTTGACAGCCTATGTTGCACAGCTGATTGAATATATTAAACATACATATATTTATTAACAAGCAATCCTCTTGCTAAAATCAACAAGGTAAAAAAATAGCAAAAAGCAAGATAGATTGGTTACAAGTTTGAGAGTAGCTCACCCAAAGACTTCTCAAGGACGAGACAACTCTTTTCATTGCACTTGGTGAGGCAAAGACATATAAAACCTGAAATAAAATCTAATTTCACACTCAAATGAACCAAAATTTAATAAAATAGAAGAAAAATATGAGCAAAGATTTAGTGGAGACAAACAGTTTGACTGATTAATGGGTGCGATTCTTTCGGTCGAGAAAACCAACAAATGAGAATCTGCTGAGCAAACTGTTATTGTAGTCACTCTAACAGATAGTTTCTTCAGTTAAGTAGGAAGGGCGCCTCCTTGCTTGTAGAAAGGTCACATAAAGTCTAAGCCCAAAATTCTTGAATTAGCGCCGCAAATTTTCCATCAGAGTACAGGGGGTCGTAAGGGGTCGACTACATAAGAATTATAGAACCTATTATGTTTTGCCCCCTCCTCCTCCTCCTCCCCCCCCCCAAGCTTAGTGTGCTTATACTTTTACGTGCTTTATTTTTTTCAGTGTTAAGTTAGATAGTTTCAGCGTTGTATTAGATACGACTCTCTTGGTGTCCTTAGCGCAAGCTGCCTGAGCAACATCGTAAATCAACTCTCATACCAAGCAAGAAGGACACTCTGATGATAGCTATCTGTGAACTAAACTTAAACCCATAAGCGGCAGCCAGGCTTAAACAGCTTTAATTTTGTCGACGAGAGGAAATCAAAAAAGGACATCACCCTGGGGAAAGATGTTATCAGTAATACAGTGAGTAAGCATAAGTGTAACCAAAATCGAGCCTGACCTTGAAGGAAGCATTTCCAATTATTAAACGAGTTTGAAGATAGAATTGCAGCTATTTAAAATGGCCGAACTATTAACTTACTATAAACTTATTAAATAGATATATGATATGCTCAATGTTTGCCTGTTTGTGATGGAGCGTACTTTAGGGATTTTAGAAACAGGCTCGCCAAGTTTTGCCATCAAGGCTGCTCTGTGCCTGTGCACTCAGGATTCTGTGCTCTCAGGGGGCTCGCGTGCTGTTGGTGGTCTTTGGGGCCTGTGATCCCCGGGTTAGCCTAATTGTTGTGAAAAACTCATTAGCCCATTCAGGACGGCGTTGCGAGAAACGGTGTCAAAGGCTTCAGTAATGTCTATTGTAAAAAAAATGGGTGCAATCGTATCCTCGCTCTCGCAGTTTTCTACAGTCGTTTCGAAATTAATAGTAGCCTGCTCCGTCATGCAGCTCCGCTTGAAGCCAAATGACGAGCGAGAGACGCTAACTCTAATTATCAGCCTTTTAAAAGGAGAGAGGCCGGTAGTTTTTTTTAGCTTGTTCGGATTCTTAACTTTGGGAATCGGCGTGAAGGGGTGCAACTTTCAGGATGTGAGGGAACTCTGGCAGACAAATATCTTTTTTGAATACCGCCGTTACGACGTTAGCAAAATTGTGTGCGATTTCTTGGAAAGCCCAATATGGGACTCCATCATGCCCCGCGGCAGTTTTGCGGATTGATTTGAGGTCATCAAAAACTTGAAGATTTGAAAATTCCGGTGGCTCCAGCCCAAAACAACCGGCAAACGGTGGCACAGTATAATTATCAGTTGCCGAAATTCGCGGGTATATATTTTTCAGCTCGTCCGCACTAAACTTGGCAATGCCTGTAGACATACTTTCATCAGACTCTTCTCTATTGTTCCACCGTTGCTTGCTTCCTCTGGTTTCGCTGCAGTAGAGTAATTCCTCCTACCAAAAAATCTGATTATATCAGCTACCTACTCCACTGGCTCATCTCCTCCTTGTTTATTCAATTTAATTTTCCTCCACAGAAGCCTTTTAATTTCTGGCGTCTGTGCACAATGCTTACCCATACGATTTCAAACTTTTCACTTCCGCTCACTTCTAGCATTTTTGATTACAACACACTTGAAAATATTGAGACTAACTCGAAAGATGCCAGAGCCGCTCTAGAGGCCCATCAAATTGGCTGAAGATGAGCTAGTTCTATCTCTCGATGTTAAAAGCTTATACACAAATGCACGGTTGAGGAGGCAATTGAAATTGCGCTTAAAGAACTGTACTCCAGTGACGAGATACCTGAGATTCCAAGGTCAGCGATGAAGAGCCTTTTGAGACTAGCCTAACTAATGTTCACTTTGCGCGTAATAAAATGTGGTACACCCAATCGGACGGTTTAGCAATGGGTGCTTCTCTGGCTGTAACTTTGGCAAATTTGTGGATGAAATCTTTTGAAAAAATCCTTACGGAAACCAAATGAGGGAAGGGAGAACAAAACTCCAGACACAAAGGTGATATGCATTGACCGACACGCTACTTTCCGAGGAAAAGGGTCGAGTGCAAATCATGCAAACACTGATTTCATGCAAAATGCCAAGATATCACTGACACAGAGTATAAGACCATGCAGGACATTGTTTGGCTTTGTTCCTTTTGTGCGGAAAAAAGGACGCACAGGAATTGAAATTATTCAAGAGGTATGTAGATGACATAGTGTGCACCGTCAAGAGGAGCCCTCTAGATTACTTGAGTATGCAAATTCACTTCACAAGTATTATAATTCACTCTTGAGACACCAAACGGTAGTGGAGAACTGGCATTTCTAGATCTAAACATAAACGTAAACGGAGATAGGAAAATTAGCTGTCATTGGTATAACAAATCCACCGATACCGGCATAATCTTAAATTTCCGTAGCTGTGCACAGTTACAACATTAAAAAAATGTGATTCAGGGGACTGTGCATAGAATTTTTAATGCGACCACTGACTGGCACTCCTTTGTTGTAGCTCTCAAGAAAATTCAAGAGATCTGGACTGAAAATCATCATCCGACTGAATGGTCCTCCAGTATTTTTAACGAGACGTTGGATAAAATAGTCACGAGGGAAAAGGTCACAGCAAACCCCCCAAAATGAACAACATCTCAAAAAATTTAAAAGTGTTAATAATAAGGAGCCTAAGTCAAGGTTTTTTGTACAATACAGAGGAAATAATACTCAAAATGTTGCAAGTAGACTGAAAAAATTGTGTGGTATTGAAATAACTTTCACAACAAGAAAGCTAAGAACTTGCGTGCTAACCCTGAAACCATCTTCTGATAAGAATCTGAAATCCCATGTGGTATATAAAGTTACATGTAGAGCATGCAATTCCATCTTTTTTGGCCAAACCAGCCGAAATGTTACCACTAGAATTTCGAGCATCAAATGAAGTTTTCCCCAGTGGGACAACACCTCGTTGAATGCTGTGGTACAGCGCATAATATTGAATAGGAGATTCTTGATACATGTCGCGGGTTGAAAAACTAATGACACTAGAACCGATCTACATCAAAAGCTGAAACCGCAATTAAATACGCGCGATGAGTACCTTTGAGAAGTGACATTTGATATTTGAAATTCAAAAATTATTTTGGTACATGTTAATTCGAAATTTTGTCAAACCAACAAGTAAAATAATAAAAACAGATAGATAGGAGGGAAAGTAAAAATCACTTTTCAGGAATAGAAATCAATATACCCGGCATTTTCAAAAACTCCGGAACAAAAATTCAATTGATTTGAATTCAATAAGTGTAAATAATATGTTAAAAATTTAATTTTATCTGTAAATAGTTTCAAAAAGGTGATGTTATTTTAACTCATTTCTTAGAATTGTAGTCAAAGACAAATTCAAATACTTTGTAAATGATTTCGTTTAATTTTCAAGCCTGACGATGAATGCAATGTTCGAAAATTTTCGTTTATTAATCAATTTATATTTTAAGTGACAATAACTTCTTCTCTACATCTTGAAACATATAGGCATACTCCTCCTCATGTTTATTATCAGGTCGGTTAAAAGCGTTTCTATCCTGATTATATAGAGGAAATCCACGAAGAGCAATTAATTCATTCGTACAAAGGTCTAAATTTTCCATATCATTTTGTAAATACTTTATAGTCGAATTTCTACCAATTTTAAGTCCGTTTTCATTATTAAAGATATCTTTTTCTTCCTGTGTTGGTAATTTATTAGGTAGGGAGGATTTGAACTCTTCTATTTTTAGATAACTTTATTATTATAGCCTTAAGTACCATTTAAAAACTCAAAAGTGCTTCAATAGAAAACAATCAGAATAAAAAAGATTTCAGTTTCTTCCTAAAAGTAAACTCGTCTGGTATTAGCTTCAGCTGAAATGGCAGTCTTTTCCATTCATGTTGAATTGCAGGGCTGAAAGATTTTTCTCCGAAGTTAGTTTTAGTAACCAAAATTTGAAGGTTGTAAATGTACTGGCATCTTGTAACATTATCATTGCAAGACACAAGAGAGCAAAGATAGCCTGTAACTCTTTGAGAATGACCAATTAGGCGATGACCAAAAAGCAAAATTTTGAACAGCACACTTATCTTCACAGGTAACCAATGTCTCTGCTTGATGAATCTTGAAGGTGGTGTTCCGGGTGACAGTCGAAATATGAGCCTGCATGCACAATTCATTATCCGATGTTACTTTTTATGGAGTACAGCAGGTAATCCATAATAAAGTGAGTTGCAGTAGTCAAGCCGCGAAATAATCATAATTCTTACCAACTCTATTAGGACATCACTGTCAACTGTGTCTCCGATAGAATAGATCTTCCGTAGCACATAGTAGCAGGCAGAAGTAACCCAGCTGATTTGCTTTGAAAATAAAAGTTTGTCATCCAAAATGAAGCAAAGAAGTTCACATGATTCGAGAATTTGGAATCCATAGGGAGTGTTAGATCGAAATTGAAAGAGTTATTTCGCACTACTTTCATAAACTCTGTTTTACTGGTATTCAATTTCAGTTTGGTGCCACGAAACGATTTCTCTAAGGTGCTAATAATCACATCAAACATCTCCTGAGTTATTCTTTACTCATAGACAAAATAAATAACGGTATCATCCGCATAGAAATGATAGTTTATTTGCAAGTGTTTAAATATGAGCTATAATGCAGCAAATAACGGGAGAAAATTAGGGGGCCTATAACTTCATTATAGGAGTCTTAGTCAAAGTATTCATTTGGAATTAAAATTTAGGTTTTACATCCGTATATCTTCGCAATTTGATCTGGAGACATAGCTAATTATTTATACCTATCTAAGAAGTTAAGACAAACAATACTAAACATCTTGGACTTATCAGCTGCTGATGGTATGGTATCTATTTTTCTTTTGTCCTTATTCTTTTTATAGAAATCGCTACATAGTAGATTAAAATCATAACCGCTACTATTATGAAACAAAACGGGAATGAGTTTTTTTGTTTATTTTTTAGATTACATATATTATATGCCTGTCCTTTTTGTTTAACGGTTTCATGACATCCGTCTCTTACTTTCTTTATACAATCCTTTTTACATATCTGACAAGTGTTATTAGCCTCCTGATATAATTTGTTTTCTTCAGTAATTGTCAATTGTTTGTTATGCTGGGAATGATGCTCAGTTTCAATAGTTATTAGATCATTAGCAAATCTTTTTAGACAGTTTTGGACTGAAAGTAGTATTGCCATATACTGTTAAAAACATAGCTTACACATATTGGTATTTGTTCGGCCAGTATATAGTAATGGGTCTTTTACCTTGCATCACATTGCGTTTTATCTGGACCAATATCAACAACACAACATTATATATTAGCAGTTATAATTCTTTTAATTCCTGTCGTTTATGTTTATATATAAATTTAGTTTTCTCCTTCTTAGAGCAAACAATCTCTTGTTTAAATTAGTGACTACAATAATGACTGTCGTATTTAACTAAAGAGGTAAACCAATGTGTACATCTATTACAATAATAACATTTACGATGGATGTTATTTGGTCTGTCTATCAATGATTCTATATTTTTAATTCGAGCACAGTGTTCTGTATGTTCATCAACCCAAACTAATATTCTGACATCTTCTTTATGATCAATAAAATCAAGGTTTGGTTTTTATGGGCCTACTTTACTATTACCAAAAAAAATGTATAACCGGATGTTAATATTGTATAAATTATGTATTCTAATTAGAAAAGCAAAATCATCTTGATGTTGTTGTCTTCGTAAAATTAGAGTTTATGCATATTTACCTTTTCGTGTTGCATGGTCTTTAGCAGGTTGTAACCATGCAGTAATAGCTAGTTGTAAAAAATTAAATTTGTAATAGCGGTAATACCACAAGGATGTATAATCAGATATTAAAACTCTATAATTTCTGTAATCTAATTGCAAAAGAAAAATCAACTTTATGTTGTTGTCTTGGTTCAATTAGGTTTTTTGCATAATTACTTCTACGTTTTGAATGGTCTTTAGCAGGTTGTAACCTTGAAGTAATAGCTAGTTGTAAACATTTTCTTAATTGCGGTTATACCACAAGGGATGTATAACCAGATATTAATATTGAGCAATTTCTGTATTCTAATTATAAAAGCAAAATCATCTTCATAATGTTGTCTAGGTAAAATTAGTTTTTCTGCATAATTACTTCCACGTGTTGCATGGTCTTTAGCAGGTTTTAACCATGCAGTAAACGCTAGTTGTAAACAGTTATATTCTTAATTGCGGTAATACCACAAGGGATGTATAACTAGATATTAATATTGAACAATTTCTGTATTCTAATTATAAAAGCAAAATCATCTTCATGTTGTTGTCTTGGTAAGATTAGGTTTTCTGCATAATCTGTTCCTAGTGTTGCATTGTCTTTAGCAGGTTGTAACCATGCAGTAATAGCTAGTTGTAAACAGTTATGTTTTTAATAGCGGTAATACCACACGGGATGTATAACCAGATAATAATATTGAACAATTTTTGTATTCTAATTATAAAAGCAAAATCATCTTCATGTTGTTGTCTTGGTAAAATTAGGTTTTCTGCGTAATTACTTCCACGTGTTGCATGGTCTTTAGCAGGTTGTAACCATGCAGTAATAGCTTGTTGTAAACATTTATATTAGTAATTTCGGTAACTCCACAAGAGATGTATAATCAGATATTAAAGTTGTTTAATTTCTGTAATCTAATTTTGAAAGCAAAATCATTTTTGTGTTGTAGTCTTGGTACAATTAGTTTTTTTGCATAATTACTTCCACGTGTTGCATGGTCTTTAGCAGGTTGTAACCATGTAGTAATAGCTAGTTTTAAACAGTTATATCTTTAATTGCGGTAACACCACAAGGGATGTATAACCAGATAATAATATTGAACAATTTCTGTATTCTAATTATAAAAACAAAGTCATCTTCATGTTTTTGTCTTGGTAAATTTAGGTTTTCTGCGTAATTACTTCCACGTGTTGCATGGTCTTTGGCAGGTTGTAACCATGCAGTAATAGCTAATTGTAAACAGTTATGTTTTTAATAGCGGTAATACCACAAGGGATGTATAACCAGATATTAATATTGAACAATTTTTGTATTCTATTTATAAAAGCAAAATCATCTTCATGTTGTTGTCTTGGTAAAATTAGGTTTTCTGCGTAATTACTTCCACGTGTTGCATGGTCTTTAGCAGGTTGTAACCATGCAGTAATAGCTTGTTGTAAACATTTATATTTGTAATTTCGGTAACTCCACAAGAGATGTATAATCAGATATTAAAGTTGTTTAATTTCTGTAATCTAATTTTGAAAGCAAAATCATCTTTGTGTTGTTGTCTTGGTACAATTAGTTTTTTTTTGCATAATTACTTCCACGTGTTGCATGGTCTTTAGCAGGTTGTAACCATGCAGTAATAGCTAGTTGTAAACAGTTATATCTTTAATTGCTGTAACACCACAAGGGATGTATAACCAGATAATAATAATGAACAATTTCTGTATTCTAATTATAAAAGCAAAATCATCTTCATGTTGTTGTCTTGGTAAAATTAGGTTTTCTGCGTAATTACTTCCACGTGTTGCATGGTCTTTAGCAGGTTGTAACCATGCAGTAATAGCTTGTTGTAAACATTTATATTAGTAATTTCGGTAACTCCACAAGAGATGTATAATCAGATATTAAAGTTGTTTAATTTCTGTAATCTAATTTTGAAAGCAAAATCATCTTTGTCTTGTTGTCTTGGTACAATTAGTTTTTTTGCATAATTACTTCCACGTGTTGCATGGTCTTTAGCAGGTTGTAACCATGCAGTAATAGCTAGTTTTAAACAGTTATATCTTTAATTGCGGTAACACCACAAGGGATGTATAACCAGATAATAATATTGAACAATTTCTGTATTCTAATTATAAAAACAAAATCATCTTCATGTTGTTGTCTTCGTAAATTTAGGTTTTCTGCGTAATTACTTCCACGTGTTGCATGGTCTTTAGCAGGTTGTAACCATGCAGTAATAGCTTGTTGTAAACATTTATATTTGTAATTTCGGTAACTCCACAAGAGATGTATAATCAGATATTAAAGTTGTTTAATTTCTGTAATCTAATTTTGAAAGCAAAATCATCTTTGTGTTGTAGTCTTGGTACAATAAGTTTTTTTGCATAATTACTTCCACGTGTTGCATGGTCTTTAGCAGGTTGTAACCATGCAGTAATAGCTAGTTGTAAACAGTTATATCTTTAATTGCTGTAACACCACAAGGGATGTATAACCAGATAATAATATTGAACAATTTCTGTATTCTAATTATAAAAACAAAGTCATCTTCATGTTTTTGTCTTGGTAAATTTAGGTTTTCTGCGTAATTACTTCCACGTGTTGCATGGTCTTTGGCAGGTTGTAACCATGCAGTAATAGCTAATTGTAAACAGTTATGTTTTTAATAGCGGTAATACCACAAGGGATGTATAACCAGATATTAATATTGAACAATTTTTGTATTCTATTTATAAAAGCAAAATCATCTTCATGTTGTTGTCTTGGTAAAATTAGGTTTTCTGCGTAATTACTTCCACGTGTTGCATGGTCTTTAGCAGGTTGTAACCATGCAGTAATAGCTTGTTGTAAACATTTATATTTGTAATTTCGGTAACTCCACAAGAGATGTATAATCAGATATTAAAGTTGTTTAATTTCTGTAATCTAATTTTGAAAGCAAAATCATCTTTGTGTTGTTGTCTTGGTACAATTAGTTTTTTTTGCATAATTACTTCCACGTGTTGCATGGTCTTTAGCAGGTTGTAACCATGCAGTAATAGCTAGTTGTAAACAGTTATATCTTTAATTGCTGTAACACCACAAGGGATGTATAACCAGATAATAATAATGAACAATTTCTGTATTCTAATTATAAAAGCAAAATCATCTTCATGTTGTTGTCTTGGTAAAATTAGGTTTTCTGCGTAATTACTTCCACGTGTTGCATGGTCTTTAGCAGGTTGTAACCATGCAGTAATAGCTTGTTGTAAACATTTATATTAGTAATTTCGGTAACTCCACAAGAGATGTATAATCAGATATTAAAGTTGTTTAATTTCTGTAATCTAATTTTGAAAGCAAAATCATCTTTGTCTTGTTGTCTTGGTACAATTAGTTTTTTTGCATAATTACTTCCACGTGTTGCATGGTCTTTAGCAGGTTGTAACCATGCAGTAATAGCTAGTTTTAAACAGTTATATCTTTAATTGCGGTAACACCACAAGGGATGTATAACCAGATAATAATATTGAACAATTTCTGTATTCTAATTATAAAAACAAAATCATCTTCATGTTGTTGTCTTCGTAAATTTAGGTTTTCTGCGTAATTACTTCCACTTGTTGCATGGTCTTTGGCAGGTTGTAACCATGCAGTAATAGCTAATTGTAAACAGTTATGTTTTTAATAGCGGTAATACCACAAGGGATGTATAACCAGATATTAATATTGAACAATTTTTGTATTCTATTTATAAAAGCAAAATCATCTTCATGTTGTTGTCTTGGTAAAATTAGGTTTTCTGCGTAATTACTTCCACGTGTTGCATGGTCTTTAGCAGGTTGTAACCATGCAGTAATAGCTTGTTGTAAACATTTATATTTGTAATTTCGGTAACTCCACAAGAGATGTATAATCAGATATTAAAGTTGTTTAATTTCTGTAATCTAATTTTGAAAGCAAAATCATCTTTGTGTTGTTGTCTTGGTACAATTAGTTTTTTTGCATAATTACTTCCACGTGTTGCATGGTCTTTAGAAGGTTGTAACCATGCAGTAATAGCTAGTTGTAAACAGTTATATCTTTAATTGCGGTAACACCACAAGGGATGTATAACCAGATAATAATAATGAACAATTTCCGTATTCTAATTATAAAAGCAAAATCATCTTCATGTTGTTGTCTTGGTAAAATTAGGTTTTCTGCGTAATTACTTCCACGTGTTGCATGGTCTTTAGCAGGTTGTAACCATGCAGTAATAGCTTGTTGTAAACATTTATTTTTGTAATTTCGGTAGCTCCACAAGAGATGTATAATCAGATATTAAAGTTGTTTTATTTCTGTAATCTAATTTTGAAAGCAAAATCATCTTTGTGTTGTTGTCTTGGTACAATTAGTTTTTTTTGCATAATTACTTCCACGTGTTGCATGGTCCTTAGCAGGTTGTAACCATGCAGTAATAGCTAGTTGTAAACAGTTATATTTTTAATTGCGGTAATAACAAATGGGATATATAACCAGATATTAATATTGAAAAATTTCTGTATTCTAATTATAAATGCAAAATCATCTTCATGTTGTTGTCTTGGTAAAACTAAGTTTTCTGCGTAGTTACTTCCACGTCTTGCATGGCCTTTAGCAGGTTGTAACCATGCAGTAAAAACTAGTTGTAAACAATTATATTTGTAATTTCGGTAAAACCACAAGGGATGTATAACCAGATATTAATATTGAACAATTTCTGTATTCTGTTTATAAAAGCAAAATCATAAATCATCTTCAGGTTGTTGTCTTGGTACAATTAGGTTTTTTGCATAATTACTTCCACGTGTTGCGTGGTCTTTAGCAGGTTGTAGCCATGCAGTAATAGCTAGTTGTAAACAGTTATGTTTTTAATTGCGGTAATACCACAAGGGATGTATAACCAGATGTTAATATTGAACAATTTCTGTATTCTAATTATAAAAGCAAAATCATCTTCATTTTGTTGTCTTGGTAAAATTAGGTTTTCTGCGTAATTACTTCCACGCGTTGCATGGTCTTTAGCAGGTTGTAACCATGCAGTAATAGCTGGTTGTAAAAATTCATATTTGTAATTTCGTTAATACCACAAGGGATGTATGATCAGATATTAAAATTGTTTAATTTCTGTAATCTAATTTTAAAAGCAAAATTATCTTTGTGTTGTTGTCTTGGTACATTTAGTTTTTTTGCATAAATACTTCCACGTGTTGCATGGTCTTTAGCTGGTTGTAACCATGCAGTAATAGCTAGTTGTAAACAGTTATGCTTTTAATAGCGGTAATACCACAAAGGATGTATAACCAGATATTAATATTGAACAACTTTTGTTTCTAATTATAAAAGCAAAATCATCTTCATGTTGTCGCCTTGGTAAATTTAGGTTTTCTGCAAAGTTACTTTCACGTGTTGCATGGTCTTTAGCAGGTTGTAACCATGCAGTAATAGCTGGTTGTAAAAATTCATATTTGTAATTTCGTTAATACCACAAGGGATGTATGATCAGATATTAAAATTGTTTAATTTCTGTAATCTAATTTTAAAAGCAAAATTATCTTTGTGTTATTGTCTTGGTACAATTAGTTTTTTTTTGCATAATTACTTCCACGTGTTGCATGGTCTTTAGCAGGTTGTATTCATGCAGTAATAGCTAGTTGTGGACATTTATATTTTTAATTGCGGTAATACCACAAGGGATGTATAACCAGATAATAATATTGAACAATTTTTGTTTCTAATTATAAAAGCAAAATCTTCTTCATGTTGTTGTCTTGGTAATTTTAGGTTTTCTGCAAAGTTAATTTCACGTGTTGCATGTTCTTTAGCATGTTGTAACCATGCAGTATTAGCTAGCTGTAAAGAGTTAAATTTGTATTAGCGGTAATACCACAAGGGATGTATAACCAGATACTAATATTGAACAATTTCTGTATTCTAGTTATAAAAGCAAAATCATCTTCATGTTGTTGTCTTGGTAAATTTAGGTTTTCTGCGTAATTACTTCCACGTGTTGCATGGTCTTTAGCAGGTTGTAACCATGCAGTAATAGCTAGTTGTAAACATTTATATTTGTAATTTCGGTAATACCACAAGGGATGTATAATCAGATATTAAAATTGTTTAATTTCTGTAATCTAATTTTAAAAACAAAATCATCTTTGTGTTGTTGTCGTGGTACAATTAGTTTTTTTTTTGAGTAAATACTTTCACGTGTTGCATGGTCTTTAGCAGGTTGTAACCATGCAGTATTAGCTAGCTGTAAAGAGTTAAATTTGTATTAGCGGTAATACCACAAGGGATGTATAACCAGATACTAATATTGAACAATATCTGTATTCTAGTTATAAAAGCAAAATCATCTTCATGTTGTTCTCTTGGTAAATTTAGGTTTTCTGCGTAATTACTTCCACGTGTTGCATGGTCTTTAGCAGGTTGTAACCATGCAGTAATAGCTAGTTGTAAACATTTATATTTGTAATTTCGGTAATACCACAAGGGATGTATAATCAGATATTAAAATTGTTTACTTTCTGTAATCTAATTTTAAAAACAAAATCATCTTTGTGTTGTTGTCGTGGTACAATTAGTTATTTTTGCGTAAATACTTTCACGTGTTGCATGGTCTTTAGCAGGTTGTAACCATGCAGTAATAGCTAGTTGTAAACAGTTATATCTTTAATTGCGGTAACACCACAAGGGATGTATAACCAGATATTAATATTGAACAATTTCTGTATTCTAATTATAAAAGCAAAATCATCTTCATGTTATTGTCTTGGTAAAATTAGGTTTTCTGCGTAATTACTTCCACTTGTTGCATGGTCTTTAGCAGTTTTTAACCATGCAGTAATAGCTAGTTGTAAACATTTATATTTGTAATTTCGGTAACACCACAAGGGATGTATAATCAGATGTTAAAATTGTTTAATTTATGTAATCTAATTTTAAAAGCAAAATCATCTTTGTGTTATTGTCTTGGTACAATTAGTTTTTTTTTGCATAATTAATTCCACGTGTTGCATGTTCTTTAGCAGGTTGTAACCATGCAGTAATAGCTAGTTGTAAACAGTTATATTTTAAATTGCGGTAATACCACAAGGGGTGTATAACCAGATATTAATATTGAACAATTTCTGTATTCTAATTATAAAAGCAAAATCATCTTCATGTTGTTGTCTTGGTACAGATATGTTTTTTGCATAATTACTTCCACGTGTTGCATGGTCTTTAGTAGGTTGTAGCCATGCAGTGATAGCTAGTTGTAAACAGCTATAATTTTAATTGCGGTATAGCCATAAGGGATGTATAACCAGATATTATTATTGAACAATTTCTGTTTCTAATTATAAAAGCAAAATCGTCTTCATGTTGATGTCTTGGTAAAATTAGGTGTTCTGCATAATTATTTTCACGCGTTTCATGGTCTTTAGCAGGTTGTAACCATGCAGTAATAGCTAGTTGTAAACAGCTATAATTTTAATTGCGGTATAGCCATAAGGGATGTATAACCAGATATTAATATTGAACAATTTCTGTTTTCTAATTATAAAAGCAAAATCATCTTCATGTTGTTGTCTTGGTAAAATTAGGTTTTATTCATAATTACATTCACGTGTTGCATGGTCTTTAACAGGTTGTAATCATGCTGTAATAGCTAGTTGTAAACAGTTGTATTTTTAATTGCGATAACACAACAAGGGATGTACAACCAGATACTAATATTGAACAATTTCTGTTTTCTAATTATAAAAGCAAAATCATCTTCATGGTGATGTCTTGGTAAAATTAGGTTTTCTGCATAATTAATTTCACGTGTTGCATGGTCTTTAGCAGGTTGTAACCATGCAGTAATAGCTAGTTGTAAACAGTTATAATTTTAATCGCGGTATAGCCATAAGGGATGTATAACCAGATATTAATATTGAACAATTTCTGTTTTCTAATTATAAAAGCAAAATCATCTCCCTGTTGTTGTCTTGGTAAAATTAGGTTTTATGCATAATCACATTCACGTGTTGCATGGTCTTTACCAGGGTGTAACCATGCTGTAATAGCTAGTTGTAAACATTTATATTTCTAAGTTTGGTAATACCACAAGGGATGTACAATCAGATATTAAAATTGTATAATTTCTGCAATCTAATTACAAAAGCAAAATCATCTTTATGTAGTTGTTGTGGAAACAGTTAGGTTTTTTGCATAATTACTTCCACGTGTTGAATGGTCGTTAGCAGTTTGTAACCCCGCAGTAATAGCTAGTTGTAAACTTTTATATTTTTAAATTCGGTAATACCACAAGCGGTGTATAACCAGGTATTAATATTGAACAATTTCTGTATTCAAATTATAAAAGCAACGTCATCTTCATGTTGTTGTCTTGGTAAAATTAGATTTTGTGCACAATTACTTCCACGCGTTGCATGGTCTTTAGCAGGTTTTGTAACCACGCAGTGATAGATAGTCGTAAACTTTTATATTTGTAATTTCGGTAATGCCACAAAGGATATATAACCAGATATTAATGTTGAACAATTTCTGTATTCTAACTATAAAAGCAAAATCATCTTCATTTTGTTGTCTTCGTAAAATGAGGTTTTATGCATACTTACATTCACATGTTGCATGGATTTTACCAGGGTGTAAACATGCTGTATTAGCTAGTTGTAAACAATTATATTTGTAATTTCGGTAATACCACAAGGGTTGTATAATCAGATATTAAAATTGTATAATTTCTGCAATCTAATTACAAAAGCAAAATCATCTTTATGTAGTTGTTTTGGTACAATTAGGTTTCTTGCATAATTACTTCCACGTGTTGCATGGTCTTTAGCAGGTTGTAACCATGCAGTAATAGCTAGTTGTAAACATTTATATTTTTAATTGTGGTAATAGCATAAGGGATGTATAACCAGGTATTAATATTGAACAATTTCTGTATTCAAACTATAAAAGCAAAATCATCTTCATGTTGTTGTCTTGGTAAAATTTTTTCTGCATAATTACTTCCACGCGTTGCATGGTCTTTAGCAGGTTTTGTAACCACGCAGTGATAGATAGTCGTAAACATTTATATTTGTAATTTCGGTAATGCCACAAAGGATATATAACCAGATATTAATGTTGAACAATTTCTGTATTCTAACTATAAAAGAAAAATCATCTTCATTTTGTTGTCTTGGTAAAATTAGGTTTTCTGCATAATTGCTTTCACGTGTTGCGTGGTCTTTAGCAGGGTGTAACCATGCAGTAATAGCTAGATATAAACAGTTATGATTTTAATTGCGGTAGAAACACAAGGTATGTATAACCAGATATTAATATTGAACAATTTCTGTTTTCTAATTATAAAAGCAAAATCATCTTCATGTTGTTGTCTTCGTAAAATGAGGTTTTATGCATACTTACCTTCACGTGTTGCATCCATTTTACCAGGGTGTAACCATGCTGTAATAGCTAGTTGTAAACCTTTATATTTGTAATTTCGGTAATACCACAAGGGATGTATAATCAAATATTAAAATTGTATATTTTCTGCAATCTAATTACAAAAGCAAAATCATCTTTATGTAGTTGTTTTGGTACAATTAAGTTTCTTGCATAATTACTTCCACGTGTTGCATGGACTTTAGCAGGTTGTAACCATGCAATTATAGCTAGTTGTAAACATTTATATTTTTAATTGCGGTAATACCACAAGGGATGTATAACAAGATATTAATATTGAACATTTTCTGTATTCTAATTATAAAAGCAAAATCATCTTCATGTTGTTGTCTTGGTAAAATTAGATTTTCTGCATAATTACTTCCACGCGTTGCATGGTCTTTAGCAGGTTTTGTAACCACGCAGTAATAGATAGTTGTAAACATTTATATTTGTAATTTCGGTAATGCCACAAGGGATGTATAACCAGATATTAATATTGAACAATTTCTGTATTCTAACTATAAAAGCAAAATCATCTTCATTTTGTTGTCTTGGTAAAATTAGGTTTTCTGCATAATTGCTTTCACGTGTTGCGTTGTCTTTAGCAGGTTGTAACCATGCAGTAATAGCTAGATATAAACAGTTATAATATTAATTGCGGTAGAAACACAAGGGATGTATAACCAGATATTAATATTGAACAATTTCTGTTTTCTAATTATAAAAGCAAAATCATCTTCATGTTGTTGTCTTCGTAAAATGAGGTTTTATGCATACTTACATTCACGTGTTGCATGCATTTTACCAGGGTGTAACCATGCTGTAATAGCTAGTTGTAAACATTTATATTTGTAATTTCGGTAATACCACAAGGGATGTATAATCAGATATTAAAGTTGTATAATTTCTGCAATCTAATTACAAAAGCAAAATCATCTTTATGTAGTTGTTTTGGTACAATTAGGTTTCTTGCATAATTACTTCCCCGTGTTGCATTGTATTCAGCAGGTTGTAACCATGCAGTAATAGCTAGTTGTATACATTTATATTTTTAATTGCGGTAATACCATAAGGGATGCATAACCAGATATTAATATTGAACAATTTCTGTATTCAAATTATAAATGCAAAATCATCTTCATGTTGTTGTCTTGGTAAAATTAGGTTTTTTGCATAATTACTTTCACGTGTTGCATGGTCTTTAGCAGGTTGTATTCGTGCAGTAATAGCTAGTTGTAGACATTTATATTTGTATGTTCGGAAATACCACAAGGGATGTATAACAAGATATTAATATTGAACATTTTCTGTATTCCAATTATAAAAGCAAAATCATCTTCATGTTGTTGTCTTGGTACAAGTAGGTTTTTTGCATAATTATTTCCACGTGTTGCGTGGTCTTCAGCAGGTTGTAACCATGCAGTAATAGCTAGTTGTAAACATTTATATTGTTAAATGCGGTAATACCACAAGCGGTGTATAACCAGTTACTAATATTGAACAATTTCTGTATTCAAATTATAAAACCAAAATCATCTTCATGTTGTTGTCTTGGTAAAATTAGATTTTGTGCATAATTACTTCCACGCGTTGCATGGTCTTTAGCAGGTTTTGTGACCATGCAGTAATAGATAGTTGTAAACAATTATATTTTTAATTGCGGTAATACCACAAGGGATGTATAACCAGATATTAATATTGAACAACTTCTGTATTCAAATTATAAAAGCAAAATTATCTTCATGTTGTTGTCTTGGTAAAATTAGGTTTTCTGCATAATTGTTTTCACGTGTTGCATGGTCCTTAGCAGGTTGTAACCATGCAGTAATAGCTAGATATAAACAGTTATAATTTTAATTGCGGTAGAAACACAAAGGATGTATAACCAGATATTAATATTGAACAATTTCTGTTTTCTAATTATAAAAGCAAAATCATCTTCATTTTGTTGTCTTCGTAAAATGAGGTTTTATGCATACTTACATTCACATGTTGCATGGATTTTACCAGGGTGTAACCATGCTGTAATAGCTAGTTGTAAACAATTATATTTGTAATTTCGGTAATACCACAAGGGTTGTATAATCAGATATTAAAATTGTATAATTTCTGCAATCTAATTACAAAAGCAAAATCATCTTTATGTAGTTGTTTTGGTACAATTAGGTTTCTTGCATAATTACTTCCACGTGTTGCATGGTCTTTAGCAGGTTGTAACAATGCAGTAATAGCTAGTTGTAAACATTTATATTTGTAATTTCGGTAATACCACAAGGGATGTATAACCAGATATTAATATTGAACAATTTCTGTATTCAAAATATAAATGCAAAATCATCTTCATGTTGTTGTCTCGGTAAAATTAGGTTTTCTGCATAATTACGTCCACGTGTTGCATGGTCTTTAGAAGGTTGTATTCATGCAGTAATAGCTAGTTGGAAACATTTATATTTGTAATTTCGGTAATACCACAAGGGATGTATAACAAGATATTAATATTGAATATTTTCTGTATTCTAATTATAAAAGCAAAATCATCTTCATGTTGTTGTCTTGGTACAAGTAGTTTTTTTGCATAATTATTTCCACGTGTTGCATGGTCCTAAGCAGGTTGTAACCATGCAGTAATAGCTAGTTGTAAACAGTTATATTTTTAATTGCAGTAATACCACAAGGGATGTATAACCAGAAATTAATATTAAACAATTTCTGTATTCTAATTATAAAAGCAAAATCATCTTCATGTTGTTGTCTTGGTAAAATTAGGTTTTTTGCATAATTACTTCCACGTGTTGCATGGTCTTTAGCAGGTTGTATTCATGCAGTAATAGCTAGTTGTAGACATTTATATTTGTATGTTCGGAAATACCACAAGGGATGTATAACAAGATATTAATATTGAACATTTTCTGTATTCCAATTATAAAAGCAAAATCATCTTCATGTTGTTGTCTTGGTACAAGTAGGTTTTTTGCATAATTATTTCCACGTGTTGCGTGGTCTTCAGCAGGTTGTAACCATGCAGTAATAGCTAGTTGTAAACATTTATATTGTTAAATGCGGTAATACCACAAGCGGTGTATAACCAGGTACTAATATTGAACAATTTCTGTATTCAAATTATAAAACCAAAATCATCTTCATGTTGTTGTCTTGCTAAAATTAGATTTTGTGCATAATTACTTCCACGCGTTGCATGGTCTTTAGCAGGTTGTAACAATGCAGTAATAGCTAGTTGTAAACATTTATATTTTTAATTGCGGTAATAGCATAAGGGATGTATAACCAGATATTAATATTGAACAATTTCTGTATTCAAAATATAAATGCAAAATCATCTTCATGTTGTTGTCTTGGTAAAATTAGGTTTCCTGCATAATTACTTTCACGTTATGCATGGTCTTCAGCAGGTTGTAACCAAGCAGTAACGGCTAGTTGTAAACAGCTATATTTTTAATTGCGGTATTACCACAAGGGATGTACAACCAGATATTAATATTGAACAATTTCTGTATTCTTATTATAAAAGCAAAATCATCTTCATGTTGTTGTCGTGGTAAAATTAGGTTTTACGCATAATTACATTCACGGGTTGCATGGTCCTTAGCAGGGTGTAACCATGCAGTAATAGCTAGTTGTAAAAAGTTATATTTTTAATTGCGGTATTACCACAAGGGATGTATAACCAGATATTAATATTGAACAATTTCTGTATTCTAATTATAAAAGAAAAATCATCTGAATGTTGTTGTCTTGGTAAAATTAGTTTTCTGCATAATTACTTTGACGTGTTGCATGGTCTTTAGCAGGTTGTAACCAAGCAGTAACAGCTAGTTGTATCAGCTATATTTTTAGTTGCGGTATTATCACAAGGGATGTATAACCAGATATTAATATTGAACAATTTCTGTATTCTAATTATAAAAGCAAAATCATCTTCATATTGTTGTCTTGGTAAAATTAGGTTTTATGCATAATTACATTCACGCGTTGCATGGTCTGTAGCGGTGTGTAACCATGCAGTAATAGCTAGTTTTAAGCAGTTATATTTGTAATTGCGGTATTACCACAAGGGATGTATAGCCAGACTTTAACATTGTATAATTTCTGTATTCTGATTATAAAAGCAAATTCATCTGCATGTTGCTGTCTTGGTACAATTAAGTTTTCTGAATAATTACATTCACCTTTTGCATGGTGTTTATCAGGGTGTAAGTAGGCAACAATATCTAATTGTAAACAATTATGTTTGTAATTGCGTGTATTTAAACTTGATTAAGAATTTTTATATCTGGTGGTAATTCTATATAGTTACCAAAAGATGCTTCAGTTGAATCAATATATTTTTGATTGCGTCTTGATCCGAGAAACTCAAAGTCATAACCATATGCCTCATATTTTTCCTTTTCGTTTTTTTGCCGAATTTTGAAGTCTCCATAATCATATATAGCACTATTAATAAATCAGTCTGTGTTGAAAAAAATTTTTTTGATTTCAACTCCGTCTTTAGTTGTCTTTTTTTACTCACTTTCTGCTGTAATCTCATACTTAAAACTCCTAAGAGTTCTGTGTTGAAAGCAGTTTTAATGTCTTTTAACGAGTTACTAGTTGCCTCATCTATATCTTCAAAGTAATTTTCATACTTATCTGTAATGTAAATTTCTCTCCTGTTCTGACTAGAGTTTATATGATAGTCTTCTGTGTTTTCCAAACACAGTCTATGGTGGTTATATGAGTGAGTAGTTAAGGCTACTTTACTTCTAAATGTTTCATTACATTCTTTACATTCATACTTAATTCTATTATAGACATTATCTTCAGTTTTAGTTTTAATTCTAGCTTTAGTTTTAGTATTATCTTCATTAATAGCATTAGTTGTAGTTATAGTTTTATCGATAGCTCTATTTTTAGTAAAAAAATATCTTAAGTCATAGTTTTAGTATTATCCATTGCTTTATCTTAAGTTGTAGTGTTAGCTTTTTCTTTAGTATTATCCTTATCTTTATCTTTAACTTTAAAATCAAATTCTTCTTCATACTCCTCTCTTGCTCTTTTTAACTCTTCATCACTTAAATTATGTTTGATTATTCGTTTCGTTGTTTCAAAGGTTAAATCGCAGATAATGGAGGTGTTATTATCCGTGCCATTATTGTTGGTTGAATGAGACATTGTTTTTTTATTAGAGGAGCAAAATGATTTTTCAAAATTGAAAAAATGAATTGCAATAACTGTAAAAATAAAACTTGGACAGAGTGTTGTGATGATTGTAGAATTATAGAACACTCTTATCATATCTGTTCTGATGTTGTAAAGGTAAAAGAATATAAAGAACCTTTATCAAGGCATTATGACAATCCAGATTTATATGTAACATGTAGCAAGTGTAAAGTTTGTAAAAATGTTTCTTACTTTAGATTCAGATCAGCAAAATGTAAATTACGTAGCTATCTCCATAGATATAGATTTGGTCACACTAACAACCGGTTCAGAGCACATGTATTTAAGTATAATATTAAGTTGCAAAATTAACAAAAAACTTCACAAGAGTTAGGCTGGCGTTTTTGTAGCGGTTAGTGACAATATGGTGTAACTAGTTTTATCTTGTGTTCATTCTCTGATTCGGGGAGTGAAAAACTATCTATAAATTTTACAAATTTGTGC
>NW_027451062.1:0-1000 GCF_964194025.1 Convolutriloba macropyga
AGAGGAGGGCTGCGATTAATAAGAATACATGACAGAACAAACAGCATTTTAAACAAAAATAAAGGTTAATTCTGTGAAACACTCTTATTTCTGTTTATGAAACAAAAAAAAATTAAATTTAACAAAGGTGACGCTAAAAGTGTAAAAATTGTATTAAGAGGAAACAGAATTTTCATAAAAAAGTTCAAACCTCGACAGCTCTTCAAAAATATGAAGTTCAAAATTTTTGAATTTAATATACTACGTTTGAAGGGCTTTCTTTCGAAGCTACTCAAAACTCTCCATAATTTTTATTGATAGGCCGAAGCTGACTATACGAAAACGTACCTCCACTAGTGTGGGGTCGGAACAAGAAGTTAAACTGCAAATTCCATATTAACGGAACATTCCGGGCTATTAAAAATTGAAATTCAATAATGATTGCAATTTTGAGATTGCTATCAGATTTGAACCAAAGAGAAAAACGATCGAAGCATTGATTGAATTTCAAAACAAAAAGATGATATTTGATTAAATAGGATTCTAGAAACTGATATTTTTTTCAACAATATTTTTGACAAGCTCACACTTACAACCAAACCATTTGTTCCATTGCCTCGCAATTTCAAAGATTTTGAGTATAAAGCGAGTAACTAATGTATAATATAAAGGGAAAATCATAACTCTTTACGGTAGTCGGCAGATGAGGCCATTTTTTACTTCAAATTTTGGCAGCATCGGTTCTTTTGCCGAACAAATTTTGAGTTCTAAAAAATGATCAATTCACTTACTGAAATTTTCCGTGGCAAAAAAGAGCCGCTTCTTGATTAACAATGTCTGAAGCACTTTAGTCAAAAACCGCTCACTTAGACAATGAATCAACCTTTCATGCACTTTTGTTTAACAATAAGACCGTGGGAAACACATTAACTTAAATACGCGTATTGAAGAGACAATCGTGTCAAATCACGCAACAAGAAATTGAAAGTGCTTCAAACTTAATAGAAGTTGCAATAAAACA
>NW_027451063.1:0-2500 GCF_964194025.1 Convolutriloba macropyga
GATACTTTTCCATCAGGAAATTGGTGCTGTAAAAACTAACTATCAAGTTAAGTTGTTCGCAAAAATGCAATTTTTAAGGTTGAAATTTTGATTTCAAAGAGAGTGTAACGAACGTTGCCAAAGAATTGAAAATGTTGCAAGATTCTTGTAAGTTTCAAATTGGTGAATTAATAATGCAAATATTCTTTACTTTATTTTATGCTATAGCCATGGCTGAGTATTAATTGACATTGCATATCGCATGTTTATGGGGATCCAAAATTTTTTTTATGGTGGTCACCATCATAAAAAAACAATTGTCTCGGAAAACAACTGTTTGGCTCTTGAATAGATTACTTCCTTTTCTTTTTTGCAACTATTAGTTTCCAAACTCCCATGTCGTTTGTAATCCCTAATTATCTGTAATGCTAATGCTCTTGAAAATTTTTAAATGATTCTATGGTTAAAAGTTTCGTGATCCAAACCAGAATATATACTTTTGAACATATGTCGCCCTTACAGAAAAATTGACAACTTTTTACAAAATTGCAGCAACCCTTCTCCTGGTTATTTGATTTTTTTCCAAGAATTGAACAAGTTTTATTCTCAAATCTCTCTTTTTTTCACAAAAATAATAATCAAATTATCTGAAAACCTTTATAAAAGTCAAACCACCGAGTTTGACACTGCTGTCTACTTACTGTATCTCTTCATTTGGACAAGCAATTTTAAAAAAAAATCGCTCCAGGACTTACAGCATCTTCGGTTTCCACGCAAGTGTTTCCAAGAGAGTGTAAATTTCACGCAAAGGTTTCTAAGATCTTGCAATCCTTGCGTGGTTTCCGAGAGATCTTGAAAGTCCTTATTTGGGTCCGTTCACTGGGTGAGTTAGAAGTTAGTGAAAAAAAAACAAAAAGTGGCAAACTTTGAAAAATTTGATGTTTTGGAAACAAATTTCTTCATAGTCATTAAACAAGTAGGTAACAACTACAAGCGCTACAAAAGATGACTTATACCTGCATAGGGAGCATTTAAGAGGTTTCTATATTCATATAAGACTTTTGCGTTGCCCAAATGTTGTCAAGCAGGCCCTCATAAATCGAAATAAATGAATTGCAACAACTCGAAGAACAAAAACTGATACAAATAGAAAAAAAAAATTAGAAAACGATCGATTTGAGTTGAAACTTTTATTTAAAAGAAGAAATGTATGAAACAAAAAATCTACTTTAATTATTGTGTAAATAACTTTATTCAAAACTGGTAAATGAACTGCTCGGCGACCGTAAACAAAAAAAAAGTTTTCTACTAGGTTTCTAAGCGACTATGATAGAATAAATTTCTGTGAAGATCTAGTAAAAAGATATGAGAACAAATCAACAAAAAACTGAACTCGAAATTACGATTTGTTTCTTGAAGCTTTATAACAAATACTCCGCTTCAATAGAAAGAAGTCAATCAATTACTGAACTGATGAACTGGAAAACGAATTAATATTGACTCAATCAAGCTTCAAAAATACTATTGTCTTCTAAAAGTGCAAACCACGATATAAGAAATCATATAAAGCGTTAGTTATATTAGCTACGTCAGATTTCAGTTTCGTTATTTCAGTTTTGGGTTTATAAAAAACTGTACATCTAATAAATGTAGGGGCGGTGAATCTTTTCCAATCATTTTTTTGCAACCTTTAAAATTGAAATAAAGGTTAATAAATTGAATTGCTCCGTTACATTTTTGTCGCATTTTGAATCAATATTTTGGTCATTGTAATTAACTTCCGCGACTCTGTTGACATCAAATTCATTGTCGGACCTAAACTGGTTTTACCAACATAAAAATAATATCGGCTGAACATTATGTGTTGCGAAAAAATTAAAAAGTTCTTATTTTGATCAAGGTTTTAACAAATGAGATAGACCAAGTATGTTTTTCCCATTAGATCGCCTGGTGGTTTAGTGGCTATATAACTTATAAACCGGGTTATACCCCCTCGCCTTCCCCACCTGATAACTTTAATGTAGCATAAAGGCGGATTGTGTAATTTCGTGGACGAGGGGGAGGTTGGGGGATAAGGGAAAATCCCGACCGATTAAGAAGCCATTTAGAAGAATTATTGATGATGGATAATTGTGATAAATACAAATACAAGAGTAAAACCAAGCCAGAAAAATTAGTAAATTGGTTCTTTGATCGAAAGTTCGAAACGAGAAATTTGTTATTTAATACACAAGTTGCAACGCGCTAATACGTGGCATTTTTAATGTCTGAAGAGATTTGGAGTTTTGGTCATCAGGATTGGGGTGCCAGCTTTGAATCCCAGTTTGAGTCCAGTTTTGTGGCTCTCAACATTTATGCATTTAAAACTAATACTGTATCATTTTATTTAAAACTAATAGAGATGAAGTCAAACTGGGAGAAAAACTTTAATCTCAATCTTTCCCAAATAATTGTAAAATTTTAAGATTCTTATCTGAAAAAAGTACGACATGAAAATGAGAAGGCAGATAATTCAATTTTT
>NW_027451063.1:7500-16375 GCF_964194025.1 Convolutriloba macropyga
CAGACTCAAACGCACGCAAACAAGAACACACACACGTAAACACACACACGCAAACACGCACAAACACACACACACACACACACGCACGTAAACACGCACGCGCACACGCACACAAACACGCACGAAAGCACACACACACACGCACGCATACAAGCGCACACACACACACACACACACACACACACACACACAAACACATAAACGCAAACAGGCACACACGCATGCGCACACACGTAAGCACATACTCACAGACGCACGCACACACACACACACACACACACAAACACACACACTCATACGCACGCAAACACGCACGCACACACGCACGCACACACGCGTAAAGACGCACACACAAACACACACATACACACTCACGCAAACAAGCACACACACACACGCACACACGCATACACACACACACACACACACACACACACGAACGCACGCACGCACACGTAAACACGCACACACAAACAAACAAACAAACAAACACAGACACACACGCACGCACACACACACACACACACACACACACACACACACGTAAACACTCACACGCACACGCACACACGCACTCACGCAATCACACGCACACAGACACACAAACACACTCTTACGCACGCAAACAAGCACAAACACACACACGCAAACACGTACGCACGCACACACAAACACACACACACACACGCACGCACGCACGTACTCATACACAAATACACACATAACGCTCTAGCGCACATGCACGCATAATAAAAATGTCTCATAATATATAGTTCCACCTCTTGTTTTTCCTAGGCTTAACACAGTAGTACAAATATTCAAACCAAGCACGAGTTTGTTCACACATGGCTTTGAAAACAAAAAGTTTATTCACGCGGAATGAAAACAATTCCTGAGCGCTGAAAAAAAAACATATTTTAAAGAATTCGTGACGAATCATAAAATCTCAATTTCATGCGGAACTCTCTCATAAAATCACGCAACGTTGGAAAAATGTAAAATCGCATTCATTGTTTTCCACATAGATACATTTTTACATTGCTTATTGTTTTCATTCATACTGAAAGAATTGAAATCGAACAATTGAACAGTAGGAACATCTAGTTTTCAATTGTGTCATTGTTTACACAATACTATTGGATAAATTCTGATAAGTTGACGACCACTCGAAGGCGACCAGAAGGGACGCTAACTGTTTGATATCTGAAAAGATTTCCACTAATGTCAGTGTTTGAAATTGGTCCGGTTAAAACGCATCCCAAAAATTGTCAATTGATGCGTCAACCCACCCCAGATTAGTGAGGATAATAAACTACGCCCTGTAAAGGCATAAAAACTCTGGTGGAGGGCAGAATAGATCCAAATTGCATAAATGCATAGTTACATGATACAAAATACGTAACAATGAAGACATTCGTCAATTATGGAAGATGGTTTTTTGAAAGTATGATGACCGAATTGTGATTATTTCCGTTTGTGCCCCCCCCCGTACGCTATGCACCCCTGTTAAAGAGCACGTGCTATTACATAGTAAACCATTGTGTAAAAATGTGGCACGTGCGTCTGGTGGGTTCTAATAATATCCACCCACTATGAGCTGGGGGGGGGGGGGGGGGGGGGGACACAAACGAAAATGATCCCAATAGCGGTAAACCTAAATTTTGGAAGATTGTTTTCTGAGCTTTTTGTAAATACGATATCCGAATTGTTTTTGACTGCCAGATGGAGCTTCAAAAATTGCCCATTTCTCCCAACATATTGCAAAGCAATCATCTAAAGTTGGAGCTCCTCGCGCCGAGCTTCATGTTGTCCAGGTGTTTAATACTGATTGCTTCTACCTGTCCAGTCACCCTAAAATACAAAGTGCTGCGATGTAAAACAGCTGACCATAGTTGCCGGAGGCTTAAACCTCTTCTGTCATTTTTTTGGGCCAAAATTGTTTTGTCCGACGGTTTCACAAGCGGTGTAAAACCAGATGAAATTAGCACCACTGTGGCAGCATAAGTAATGGTTATGCGACTCTGCTTGTTCTGGGTTAGAGTTTTTCAGCACATAATTATTTTCTGTATGACTTTTTTCTACAGATAATCTTTGAAGTAAGATATATGCATTTCTGAGCCAAAGACTGTCGATTTGTTCGGAAGCATAGAGCAGCTCATTACCCTAAAAAAACTATTAGTATAAAGATAAGTGAGAAAACGTGAGTTTTATATTGATAATTCCGGCTGTTGCTTTTTTCAGATCATCTATGAGAACACTTTTTTGCAGAAAAAATTCAAAAAAAAACGGCTGAAGCCCATATATTAGTCATAAAACCTGGTATCTCATTTTTAAAAACTCTCGTGAGAATTGACTTATCTCATTGACATTTTTGATCTTGCTGATGTAAAGAAGTGAAAAGTCAGAAGTCAGCTGTCAGCTCCATAGAAATTTACATACACCTTTGAATTTTTTCTTCCTGAAGACAACTTATTAGTTTTTTGCACTAATCAGAAGACACTCATTATCTTAATTGGAATCGACTATTCGGCACTCTTATCTGGGACTTCTTTTAGTATTCTTCATCTGGTGAGACCAATCCAATATTTTCCAAATTAACAATTGTTTCACTTTCAGGTCTTTTAAGGTCAAAGTTTTGAGTTGTTTTTTTCTCACCGTTTTTTTTCCAGAATGAGTCACTTGTGTATTATAACCAAGCCCAGTGTATCCAGCGACAAAATGGAAGCGGCTGTTCTAGCGAAATGGAACAAAGATAAACTCATTCAAGAAATTCTAAAACTAAGAGAGAACAAAAGATCATCACTCGATACTTGTAACTTGCAACAGGATGAAATAACAGAACTAAAAAAGACTTAGAAAAAAACAAGCAAGCAAATACAGAACTCCAAACAGCTCTAGACAACAGCAAATCCCTATATGACCAAGCAATGTCAGAAATTGTTTTTTGAGAGGACAAAATGAGAAAATGTTGACAAAAATTATTGATGGCAACAAAGACAAAGAAACTAAACAAGTTTATGCCAACAACAGACAGTTTTTCCGAAGTTTGTACCACGATTTACTAAACATCTTGTCATATCAGACAGCACGTATAAATATGTTAAACAGGGTGATATAAGTAATGAAACTGCAATACACTCATACCCTTCGGCAACAATAAGTGATGTTAATAACATTATTGATTCTTATTCGGCTGGAATAAAACCTGAAAGCCTTGTTTTTCATTTGGGACACAATGCAATTGACCAACGTACTGATGGAAAAAGGGCAGCTGAGCAAATGGGTGACTTAGTCAGTAAGTGTTGAAATAAGTTCAAGCCCCATAAGGTTGCTATATGCCAAATTCCACAAGTTAAAAATGCACTATACGGACGGGACTCGAACAACAAAGAAATTGATGCTTATAACCAAGAAATCAACAGCATTGCTGACCAAATTAGAGGCAAATTCCAGTGGTCAAATGTATACGTACTCATTTATGGTCTTGGGGCTAACGATATCAGACAAGATGGTGTACACCCAAACATATATGGAATTCAAAAAATAGTTACAACTTTGCGGAAACATATGAAAAACATTGGCTACAATTGTTCAACAAACGATATATCATTGAGACAGATACGTCCTAAACAGCAAAATGGAAATTTTTTGGCATTCAAAAGGGGATGGAATAACTTCAATAGTCCGAATGAGTTCTGATACATTTGGGTGACTTAATTCTTAGTTCTTTAATAGAAACATCTGTTTTGTTTGTGATTTATATAATAGGCTGTGTTTGTAAAGGGGGGGGGGGAAGTAGCTTTTTTCAAAAATCACTCAAATCATACTAAAAAACCGAAATTTAATTTTTGTCAGATTTATTGTTATAATTTGTTTTCACTATGGTTCGGTTTCATCAATATTACGTATTTATTATCCGTCATATCATTTATTCTGCAAAAAGGTGGTGATAATGAAACAAACCCTGGCCCAGCTCAAATAGAAAAATTGATAACATTAGACCAGTACTAAAAAGGAAAGAACAGAACAGACGATAATCTCAAGTTCTGGTACATGAATTGTAGAAGCCTAAATATTAAATACGGAAAGTTATCAAATTTTTTGACAACTCTCGATTAGTTGTCTTTCCTAGCTGTTACCGAAACATGGATTAAAGAAAACAATACTATTCCAGATTCTTCTTTGAGCAGTAGTCATCAATTTTTTCACCAACCGAGATCATCATCGACTGAACTGGAAAAAGGGGGAGGTGTAGGCATTTGGATACCCAAGAAGTTTTCAATCAAAATAAAAAATGACTTGAACACCATCAACCGGAGTTTTTTGAATCACTATTGATAGAAGTAACTGAGCCTCTGAAAGAAAAACTGCTCATAGATGTGGCGTATTGTTCAAACGTAAACCTTTCAAAATTCTTCCTTGATGAAATGACATCAGAAATTTCAAATGTTTACTCTAGCACTGACAATCTAATCCTGTTTGGAGATTACAACATAAATATACTTAAAGAAACTGGGAAACAATTACTAAACAACTTCATTGCAGATAATGGGCTTCAGTATGTAAGCACAAAAAAAGCAACATGGACAAATGGAGAAAAATTTTCTTTAATCGACCACTGCTTTATTTCTAAATATCAAATCTTTGAAACGGATATAAAAAAGTCAATACTTGAAAATGATCATTTCACTATTATATATCAATCATCATTGAAATTAGAATAGAAGCAGCAAAATACAGAATATTTAATGCGAGATAAAAAGAGATACATAAGAAGTAAGTTTAATGGTGATATCGCTTTGCAAGACTAGTCACTAATGTACAAAATCATTGGAGCAAAGAACATTTTTCATAACTTTATTGAAATTTTCCAAAATGTATTAAATTGTCACGCAGCTTTGATGAATATAGAAGTGAAAACAAAAAAGGAGAACAAAAAATGGCTATCAAAAGAACTGCAATGAAAAGCATCGTGTATTCAATGAATGGAAAAAAGATCCTAATCAAGAGCTCTTTAACAGTTACAAAGTAGTTACTGAAAGAGGACCATAACGTAATATCAGTTGAAAGAAGCATTGCTAACTGTTTGAATAATTGTTTTGCCCGTCTTGGACTTTACAAGGGCGAAATAATTGCTCCTAAGTTGCCTTCTTTTAATTTTAAGGAAATGAATTCAATTTCAGGCCGGTAACCAGAAGAGAACTATACAAAGTTAATGACAAACTACCAACACAAAAATCAGCTGGACCAGGGTATATACCATCTTGGGCATTGAAAGGTTGTCCATTGGAAGCCATTTACAGTTTGCTATTAATGAGTGTATAAACGCAAACACATTCCCTGAAATTTTAAAAGAAGCCTATGTCACTCCCATCTATAAAAAATGAGACAGGCATAACCCTGAAAACTATCGACCAATATCGGTCACTCCAACGTTAGCAAAAATTTTTGAAAGACTTCTCTTGGAGCAAATGTCGAAACATTTAGATATGAATAAAATAATTAACAAAAATCCATTTGGTTTCCAAAAACAAAAGTCGTGTCTTAATACAATAATTGCACTGACAGAGAAAATAAATCATTATGTTGAAGAAAAATATATAGTCTTAACAATTTTTTTGGATTTAGCGAAAGCTTTAAACTCAATATCCTTGGACATTTTCATTCAAAAAATTGAAAAATATGGTTTTGGAGAAAACGCAAGAGTCTTATTGAATTCTTTTCTAATTAACAGGAAACAGTGTGTTGGAAACGGATTAGTTGAAAACGACTGGACAATTATAAATCATGGTGTTCCACAAGGTACTGTACTAGGACCACTAGTATTCATACTTTATGTAAATGACTTCGGTGAGGAAATAGGGAAACGTTCGAATGTTTTACACTTTGCAGATGACAGAGCAATTATATGTCATGAAAAAAATGAACAGTGTTTAGAAGCAGAGGCTTAAAAAATATTGATGGAAACTGAACAATATATGAAACAAAACAAGTTAACTCTAAATGAAGGGAAAACAGAAATAATGGTATTCAAAAATGAGAAGTTACCAACTGTCAATTGCGTTCAGTTTAAGGGTCATTCATTGAAACCAACAGATGAAGTCAGAAACTTAGGTGTTGTTCTTGACAAAGAGTTGACATACCAAAAACAACTCAATAATGTGATCAGTAAAATGGCTCTAGCTGTCAGATCAATTTATTTAGTACGCAATCAAATGTTTTTAAAGGCTCGAATAAATCTCTTTAGATCACTTTTTTATCGCATTTAGAATTTAGTGCAATATTTTTTCAAAGTTTGCCGTCCTACTCAATTGACAGAATAAACAAACAAATTAGATGGGGCCTTAAAGTTTGCTTTTTTCGAACAAAATATGACAGTGCTCATAAACCACTTCTTGAAAATAAAATACTTCCCGCAGAACTTCAAATAGCAAAAACTTCATTAAATAGACTTTTTGATATTGTCCAACAAACAAACAAACAAGACCAAAAAAGAATTCAGAGTAATCGGAGACGTTGAAATTAAAGTTGATAATTGTACATATGATTTTTCTATCACAACAAAATGTAAATCAAAATGGAGTCAAAATTCAATTATAAGAAACTTTGTTCGGAAATGGAATAAACTTCCAAGAGCTCTAATAAAGGAAAAATCAAAGAAAAAATTTTAAAAAGAATTAATGGAAGAGATGCAAAAAAGACACAAATGAGTTCCAATGGACAAAAAAAATTGAAGACTTTAAAAGTTTATTTGTATAAAATAATTCACGAGAACTAGAAACTGAACCTTAGTTTTTTATTATTATTATTATGTTTAGTTATTCAAGGGAAAGATGTAGTATGTTTGATTTATAATATTACAACATGTAACTTTAACCTTGGGGTTATTCGAATTTACATGTTTGAGATTTAAAAAAAAAGTAAATAATTATCTTTGTCAACGCTGATAATTGCTTTAAAAAATGTAAGATATGCTTTGAATGCGGTGTAAAAGTGTAAGGTTTGCGATATTTAGCGTTAAATGCGGTGAATGCGGTGAAACAAATAGCGCTAGGAATTGCAAATCTTACAAAAATTCAGCACTAAAAATTACAGTAATTTTTTTTGCGGTGAGTTTTCTAAGGTTCGTGGTTTTTAGCGGTGAAATTTTTATTTTCACCGCTTCCCGTTGGTACCGCTGAATTGTTTTTTTTTCACCGCTTTAGTGTTGAAAATAAAAAATTCACCGCTTAAAACCGCAAATCTAACAAAAATTCACCGCTAAAAACCGCAAATCTAACAAAAATTCACCGCTAAAAACTGCAAATGTTACAAAAATTCAACGCATTTGTTTTTTCATAACATTTATTGTATCTCAATTAATTTCAAAAGAAATATCAATAAATTAAGGCACAGAAAGCGCAGCAGTATAAGAAGATGTTGATATGCAGGAGGTGAGAGGTTCCAACCCGTGTGCGTCATTTGTTTTGTTAAAAAAACCGTTGAATTCGGTGAACATAAAAATTTTACCGCTAGAAACCGCAAATCTTACAAAATTTCACCGCTTTCTCCTCATTCAACGCAAAAAGATGCAGGCGCTTTGCGGTGAATTTTTTTGACTGCTATCCACCGCATTTCCTGACATTACTTTTTCGACAATACTTCAACCCGGCTAAACGAAAAAAATTAGAAAGTCCCAAGAAGTTTTGTTGTTCCCAAAATTGTGACCTTCATAGTAAATTTTTTCGAAATGTACTTTGGCAGTAGAATTATTCAAAAGACTATGTTATCAGACCCTAAAATTCTAACGGAATGGAGTTTTTATCTATTCATATGAATCATTGTGAATCTCACAGTACTTAAACGGTACTTAAACTAACATCGACAAAGCATTTTTGATATATCACAGAATGTTTGAGATTCCAGGCCGAACATTATTTGATTTTGATCAGACAATTTTGATATTTTATGAGTTATGATCGGACTTTTTTATCAGAAAAAAATTCTGGCAATTGGTTGCTTGGCATAGAAAACATTGGTATTCGATTATCAGACAATTTTGTCCAAACATTAGTAAGATATTTGTGAATTGATTGTGAAAAAAGCTTGAACTCAAAAAAATTATGCATACAGCTAGTTAAAGTTTAAGCTAATAACAAATAAATAAGAACAAAGAAATTTATTATATTTTAGACATTTCAAGAAATACTTGCAGTCACGCCAAGAGAGAAATCATGATTCGACCTGCTTTGCCATCTTTTTCTATAAAACAGTTTTATATTTATAAAATAGTAAGCTGATGAATTCAATTTATCAACTTCAACCAGTTTCAGCATCCGACGATTGTCGTGATGAACAAGTCTCTTCCAAGTGGAAGAGACTCGTTAATCACGACAATCATTGGATCATAACATTAGTCTAATTTTGGACCCACAGCTGGGGACTATTGGGACCTGGGTTCTCGTTTGCTAGGCACAGTTTACGACCTGCTGACAAGCTGAAATGATTCAACTATCCCAACGCATCATCAGAATTACTCTTTTTCATAAAATGTTCGAAATTGTCGAAATTTTCAATAACCAAAAGAATAACCTGTACAACCTTGATACATATTAATACCATATTTTAAAATGTGTCCTGTTTTTTTCCGAGAAGTGAAATGATACGAAATATTTATTTTCAAAATTGAGATATTTAAACATGACTAATAGAACTGCCACACTCTGCTTTTAAACATTTCGGAATAGAAATACCACACTCTGCCCACTTCATGTTTTTCACACAACCCGATCATTAGTTCGGAAACTAATTAATTCGTCTGTTAGATTCGTTATAATGTGTATCCGGAAGAATTAGGTCTCAGACAATATAGTTCAAAAAAGTAGACAAAATAGTG
>NW_027451064.1:0-46883 GCF_964194025.1 Convolutriloba macropyga
TATTTGGTTCGCCCACTGGTGGCGTGGTGCAACCCAAAATACATGGTCTGGGACATGCTTGAGTCGCACGATGGCCTGGACAATGGTCGTACTACGGCCTGATCAGAGGGCAAAGTCGCACTGTAGTCTGATCATAGGTCGCACGAAAGTCTGGACAATGGTCGCACTACGATGTGGACATAAGTTTCCGCAAAATCTGACCACAGAGCATTAACTGACCATAACTATTTGACAGCAGTTTTTTTATCACTGTTTTTGATGACTCAAAAGAAAAGTTGCGGGCACTTCAAAATGACTTTCTGTTTATACTTTTATAAATTATCAATTTTTTGTCCTAACCTTAACAAGATATACTAAATTATTAATTTTTAATTTGAGTAGTATAAAGGTTTGAATTGAAAAATTTAAACAAATAACAACGGATTATAACATGTATTCAGGAATGGTCTAATCAGAGGGAGCAAAAGACGCACAAATTTTTGGGTCGCACCAGAGTCGCCCGAAATACTTCGGTCGCACGGTAGTCTGATCAGAGGTCTTTTGGATCGCGCTATCATCGCGCAATATCTTGGGTCGCACTACGATCTGACCAGAGCGCTTTGGGTCGCACCATTGTCTGATAATAGGGCAAAGTCTGGGATATGGTCCGATCAGATCGGTCTAGGGTCGCGCACCTAAACCTGGTTAACCAGGGAACGGACACTTCAAATATTGAATTTTTAAATTTTACTTCTGCGCATCAAAATGAGTAGCCGATATTTAAAGTATCATTTTCATTTTGTTTTCAGCTAACTCAGACTTATTTTCTTGTACTTTTGAGGTTTCCATCTTTGAATTAAGCTTTAAATTTTAAGGTAACTGTTTAGAATTTTGAGGCAGGGTCCAACCATGGAACTATTTACTACTTAATAGAAAATTATTTCCATTAAGCTGTTTTCAAACTATTACACACCTTCTTGAGCAAATTGTTTACTAGTAAGTCATTGATATCAGCTGTGCACAATTTGACCAATTTTTCGCATCACAAGTTGACAGATGGGTTTTATGTCGAATTGCCCGCCTCAAAATTAACAACATTATCGTTATAGGCACACATGAGCGTGCAGAATTGATGAACATTTATTCTCTTCTATAAATGGGTGCAGCCTAAGAACAGTTTAAAAAACATGAAGTTGTTTACATAAAAACCTGATCTCGTATTATGTTGTCATCTTTTAATCATCCTTAAAGCCCCACATTTCGATTAAGATTTTTGGAAGCGGCGGTACAGATTGTTTCAAGCAACCGAACGCAAGTACAAAAAATTTGGTAGCATTTTACGGCTGATTAATTTCTTTCGCAGTTCCATAACTTTATCAAAATGTCTCTGTTTTCAATCATTTATTCTGACTTCAAAGTGCACTGTTTATACAAAAGTTTTTTTACGATGTGGTGTGAACGCCAATTCAAATATGCTCAAACTGTATTGTAAGACGCCAACAAAGAACTAATTAAAATCATAATAGATAAACAGGTACAAAAGTGTATCTCGCCTTAAACTATGCTGATCAAATTAACCAAATTATACATTAGTGCTTACTTATAAAATCTTAATCAGATTAGCATTTTTTCTAAATTCGACTATGTACAAAATATGCTAAGAAAAACAATAAGTCTTATTTAATCTGGAGTATAATACAACAGTTCTGGTTTGAGACGAGATAGTGTTTTGTAACAATTACAAATTGCCACAAATCTGTGCTTCATTCGTGTTTGTGGCAAAAACTTTCATGTAAGTTGTCTTGCAGAAACAATATTGGTACAGCCAAAACTACACAATTTTTTGATTGAGAAACATATTATTACTCTACTTCATAATATATATCTTATATCTAACATTCTACTACTGCTCGAGGATTTTGAATTTTGTTAAATTTTTTCCTAAGAATATTTCAAAAAAATTGATAGAACTTTATTCAAAAAAAGCAATTAAGTTTACATATAAAACATTAAATGGAGCAACAACTGGAAATCTTTCGGGAAATATATTATGTTATCCGCTCAAGCGATATTAACTGTTTCTGAGGTAAAGATACAATTTTTGAAACTCTCAAATGGTCTGTCAAAACAAATAGAGACAACTTTTTACCCACTACTAGCCAAAATATTTTTCTCCAATCCACAATCACTCATTGCCCTTTGCGTTATCAAAATTTGCTTAAAAAATGATATGCTTAAAAATTTTTCTCATGAAATTAATAAGTTTTCATATTTTGTGTCAAAATTAGCTCGACATTTATCAGAGCATTGGTTGATGTGAACTCTTCCTTCGTATTGAAACACAAAACTTTGTCAGGTTTCGCTGCGAATACTCAAATTTTAAAAACTTTAGGGTGAAAAACAAAAAAAATATCCAGAATTTTTCGTTTTTTGACGTTACCATCGAGGCGCTGGGACTCTATCAAAATATTAATTTTCCACGTTTTATGTTTATTAATCAAAAATCCAATGTTAAATTTAGGACCGTATGATGTAAAAACGTGTGTGTCTTAATTTGATATTCTCTTCAAAAACTTTACACACATTTTTGGAGAAAAAGCCTTTCAAAAGAGGTTTTGTAATTGGCTCTTGAAAACAACAAATTCTGATGAAAACTTTAAAATCACATTTTACAAATTCAAATAAACTGACAAATTGTTGTTGAAAAATTCGAAACCGTTTTAATGATTGAGAAAATCCTACTCTGGAGAAAACTTCTGATGTAAACTTTACAGAACCTCTTGTGACACTGATGGTGAAAATGCCTAATTCGTTCTCGAAAATGTCAATACTTTTGTCAACCATTATATTAAGTAAAAATGTTTTAGGTCATCTCTTCCTTTTGTGTGAGAGCCAGTTACAATTTTGCTCCTACTCCAACTCGTTATATCTAATTTACATATAACGTATATCTTTTGAAGTACATAAATAGAATTACTGACAACTTTATATAATCTACAGCTGAAATCAAGATTCAGGCTCTCAATTTATATTATTGATTATCAATTTTTCTGGTCCGTCTTTTATAGTACGAACTAGTAACATAGTAAACAAGATGGCTGATAATAGCTCCGCTATTTTGAAAGTGATTTCCGAAAGATTTTGTATGTGTCTTTTATGTGTCATTTCCTAAAACAAAACTTATTGGTGAACAAATCTAGACCAGTTAGAAAATGTTTATTGATCACATCAGGAAAATTTTTTATTTGATTGGGTACGTTTTACAACAGATTATTAAAAACTATATCAATCGACTGAATTATAATATTGCCAGTTGTCGAACTTTTAGCATAATAATTCTTTTGACATACTGAATTAATTAGTTTAATTAATTCACAAAAACTTATGATATGAGCATTCCCTAAGATATGGCAAGATGGAATGTCTTTAGGTCTCCTTTAATTTGTCTGATAAGTTTTTATAATTATCTCATAAGATATGACACAATAATAACTCAGAAAACTGAATTAGTGTTTTATAAGAACCAATAATATTCTTATCAGATCTTACATCACAAAAAAATAACTCATTTGGGGCCGAAAATTTGTCGTGCAGAAACTGATAACATCTCATGCGATGAAATATTCGTTAGGACGTCATGAGATCTTATATAATAGATAATTTCGAAAATATTGAATTCAAAATTTTTGTCCTAAGGCATATCTCATACACCTCAAACATTATGTTTGAGCTAAGATACATTTTTTTTTCAAGTACTGAATGAAAAAGTAATGAGAAAAGATTGAGAAAAGAAAACTACAGAACTGCCATGGAGATTTCAGAACGTTAAAAATCAGCTATCTGACTTAATTTAGGTTTATTAGAAAGCACATTTCACCACTAACAAAATAGGTGAATGAAAGCTGAGGAAATCGCACTCAATACACTAATTGCAAGAAATGATTTACGATAGGCATCTTTGTTGCAGTGCGAAATCAATTAAGGTCTGTCAAATTCAAGCTCTCCATTTGTTCCAGAAAAGTTTGTTGAGTTATCACTGAACATTTCCACCGCAACAACTTGCCCAGCTATGAATCGTTTCAGTGTTAAAGGAAAATCTTTTTAAACGACATCACTGGCTCCGTGTGATCTGTTTCAGTGCAAGAGCAAATAAAAATTGCTACGAATTTATTTAATAATCACCATTTTAAATTTTTGATTTTAAGTTGTGGGCAATAGTCGAATGCATAATGACTGAAAGAAAGATATGGCACCATCTTTTCCCGGCCCATCTATCATCTGTGGTTGCAGCAATCTCACATCAAAACAAATGCCTGAACTGCACGTGTATACAAAATTTTTGACATTAAAATACCCTGCAGGAATTCACATTGTGCGGCAAAGAACACATATGTTAATCAGGAGATTCAAGAAGATTTTCTTGTCTCAACAATACTTTTTTGACGAATTCTCTGGAATAACAATTGAAAAAAATGACTGAATGGCTTGGTGCAACATTCACTTTACTAGTTGCTTGAACTACTCTATAACGATTTATGCTGAACAATCTCTAGCTGTAAAAGATCAAATGGTTTTGATAAGCTTGAAATAAAGTTGGCCAGTATTCAGATCATTGTTATTTTTCGTTTAAATCATCATTTTTTCAGTTATTGCTGAAGGTCAATATATTTAGTTCGGATTGATTGGATGTAGAAACGATTTAATCGGAAGCTCGGCATGTTTTTACTCTTATAACTGCTATTTGCATTAGAAAAACTCGGCCGCGATAGGCGAATATTTTATTCTACCCAATGAAACTTCAGTTGTTGGTGTAATCCAGAGGATTCACCTAAGTTAAGCTGATTTTTCAAATCACGAGTTCGTTTCTACCTGACCAAAGTAGAAGAATAAAAACTAGTCGGAAAAAGGCTGAATTGACGCGTTGACGAATGAAATGAACTGCTGGTTTGTGATTTATAAAATTTCGATCTGTTGAGTCAGTGCGGCCTCAGTTGAGACAATCAAGTTATGGGTTTATTCATTCACTGAAGAAAAATTATTGTTCATTTTTGCGAGATAACATTTTGACTCCTAAGTGAAACAAAATAATGGTCAGGATTTAGCTTCCTTTTTCAGAAAAGATTATAGTATCACGCCAGGGCTCTGGTGATCTAGAAGATTTGATCGTCGACCGGAGCTTTTGATCTGGTGACATGGAACATTTTTCCTACAAAAGCTCATATCAACTTTTTATCAGATTAAGCGCCACCTGACTAAGATTAGTTTTTGCATAGTACAGTTTTTATGGCAAGTTTGTGAACATTAATTTTTCAAATTTATCAAGACTTATGCAAAATAAATAAAATTGTACATGATGAAAATTCTGACTGACAAATAAACAAGTTTTTTTATCGCGCTAGATCTGGAACAAATTTACAAGAATTTTGACAAAAACATAATTTGTAGAAAATCTTGTGATAAAATCTGCATAGTTTATGCAAAAACGGTTAACTTTAATACAAATATAGAAAGTTTTTATATAAATTTTCAAACGGTAGCTTGTGCTATCTATCAATAATCATTTGTAAAATCAGAGACATTGCATCGAAAAAAGATTTTTTAAGAACAATTTCTAAGGAACAAGGTGCTTCCGTTTATTGACAGGCTGTAAACATATTGTCTAACATCATTGTTTCAAAAACAAAACCAGAGGAGCAATTATCCTTGTTGGCACTTCAGCAAAAAATTATTAATTTTGGTTGAAAAAAATTATTATAGGAACCCTCCTCACTACTTTGAAAGCAACTCATTAAAACTGGGCGTAATAAAACGGTCTTTTCAAATTTTTCAAGAATAATTTATTTTACTGGCAGGGAGCTTCAATTTTTCGCGGGAGTTTGAGCATTCTTAATAAATTCTGATAAGAGTTTACAAGTACTAATAAATATCCTATAATATTTCATGACACAATGGTTTTGAGGCCTTTTGTGGTCTTGCACGATGCAAATAGTTGATAATCCTCTTATCAGAAATTAAGCGATAAATAATTTCAAATCTGCGGGAAGATCATGTTGAGACGCGGGAAGACCAGTGGGAAGATCAATTTAAGATTTGTTATGAAATCTGAAATCTGATTATAACCAGACAATGTAAAATAACAGAAGTTTGTCAAGTTATTTGAGATCTTGCGGGTTGTAGGTTTTCCAGTGTCGAGGTTTCCGCTCAATTTTTGATCAATTTTAAGATACGAAATGAGCTCAAAAGGAGCCGAATTCCGCTTGAATCTTTTGTTTCTTCAGAAGGTATAGAGTAATAAACAGAAAGGGCAAAACTGATGAACTGCACTCCTTCCCCTCGATTTGCGCCCAATATTTCTATTTCGTGAGTTTTTCACCTCATTTGGCCAATTTTTCAAGATTTTCCTACAAAAACCCTAGAACTGTGAACCCGAGTTGAAGTGTCGACATGAAAATTGTTTAAGATGTATTAGTTTCGGTGAATGGTTGTAAGAAAAGCAAGAAATTTATGGCAGAATGCGGCGACTTCAGCCTAATTCACCTCTAAAAAAGGGAGGCATATTTTTAGCGGTAAAAATAAACATTTCACCGCTAAAAACCGATTAAATTTTACAAAAATTCATTGCATATAATTCAGTCTTTGCAATTTAAATGCAAAACGAAAATACTGTGAAAATATTTAAATACAAACAAAGTTTTCACCAAAAATTTCACCGTTTTGACTATCTGCATTCACCGCTAAACGATGCGGACGGAGTGCAGTGAAAAGTACTTTGTTTTCACGGCAAATCCTAAAATTTTTTCCTGGAAAACCTCAACCCGGAAATTATCAGGATTCCCCTCACTGGTTCCGTATTCTGATCAACCGTGCCAGTCTTCTTCTTGTCAATCTGAAAGCCTTGACCATGACAATTAAGAGAACAGAGTTTGCCAAACTGAACAGATCCAGTAGAATGTAGAGATACGATGAAACAGCTTCGGTTTTGTAGTATGATATCGCAATTGAAGCCATTGTTTCGATGCTTAACAAAAAGGGAGTTGTTTCGCGAGGGAATGTTTGCCCGGTCATTATGATATTTCTCTAAGGACAAGTGTGAACAGAAAAAAAAACCAACTGATATCAGTATCCATGCAATTTAAAGGGTTCTGATATAAATAATGTGAGTTTCAAATTGTTACGTAGTAAATGGACTAATTATTAGCCAATCAGAATTGAGTATTTATATTCGAATTTAAATGCGTACAGAAATCGTTCTAAATTAATAAAACGTTCTAATATACGTAGAAAGTTCCGAAAAAGTTCATTTAACCTAATTTTAAGTAAATATAACCACTATATGTATCGATTAAGCTGGTTTTCGGCTTAATATTTTTAGGTTTTCTAGACAATTGTCGATTGAATACGAACTGATTTTGACGTCAATGACATCAGACGAAGAAACCTGTTAAATGAACAACAAAAAATCTTGCCGTCTAAGTTTCACTTGTTGCTATGATCATCCTTAATGCTAGTACGTTGTTGTCTTGAACTTGATAATACTTACATGTCGTTGCTCATATACTGAAATGAATTGACCTCCGAAAGAGTGGTTTTACACCTTTAATATGGTGCCGCTCCTTACTGAAGTAACTTCTCGTGGATTAGATATAATAGATGTGAAATATCAACTATCGTGGATCGAGTGAGGACGACGTGCAGAGAATTGGCAGGACAGCTAGAAGTGGACAGCCTGGAACTGCCTACACATTCTTTACAACCAAGAACTTCAAAGGCAGCTGACTTGATCAAGGTGCTAGACGAAGCCAACCACACTGTGCCTCCCAACTTGCGTGCAGTTGAGAACTACAACAAGCCCGGAAGAGATAGAGGAAGACAAGGAGGAGGCGACCGAGATTCGGACATACACAGGGGAGGAGACCGGGACAGAGGGGACTGACCTTCAACTATGAATCGCAGTAACATGTATGGTCGCGGAGGGGACTCGTCACGACGGGATGATCAGCGGGCCAAAAAAGCTGAAAGAGCAGATTTGTGTCTACGAGCTTGTTATGACGAAAATTTTGATAGAGGACAACAAAGCATCAGAAACTGTAAGACAGAAACGAAATTTTACTCTAATTTCTCGCTGTAAATTAAATTTCAGAATTTAGACGGCAGGAAACCCAACCAGAAATTTTGTTTTCTCTATATTGCATGGGGTAGTCAAATCAAAATTTTTGGATAATTGGTCACCAATAACCCCAACAGTTGAATTTTTTAAGAGCAAAAAACATCAATTTTGAAAAATTTTGGACGACTCACCAAAAATTCGAGAAAAATGATATAGTCGGTTAGTATATGAAAAAATAACCTCTAATATAGAGAAAATTGATAGAAAATTGTTCAATTTTGAAAATTTTTGGTCAATTTTAAGGCAATTCTGAAATTTTTAGAAAATCAAAAACGAATTTGGACAAACCGTGTTTTCGAGATTAAATCCGACCCGTTTACTGAAGTACCGTTCCGTAATCAAGAATTTGCAAAAAAAAATGACCAAAACATTTAAAAAAAATTGGACAAAAACATTAAAATTTTGACAATTTTGTCAAAAAAAGAATTTTCTAGCAAGAAGGTTCGTAAATTGAGTGAAACTCAATTAACACAAAAAAAAGTTGTGAAAATTTTCACAAACTCCGGCCCGCAAAAAAAATATCGAATTCCCATGATTTTTCTTGTCGATCGTTTATGAACCATTTTGCCCGCGTCCTTTTTCGTCCTTTCGCTCTTCAGTTTTCCGTGTTACATTTTTTTCCAATAACGTCGCTCTCCCAAAACTTCGCCTTTTGTTTTTTCCGCTACTTTTCCGGATTTCAGTGTAGTATGTCATATGTGATGAAGTATGTTGCTGTTTTGCTGTAGTATGTTGAGTATGCTAGGATGCTGGTTTGTTGTTTAGGTCTCATAGCTTTCTAGGGTGTGACTTAAGTTTATTCTCGAGTTACGGCTGGGTTGTCCTTTGACTTTTCAACTTTACTAAATTACTAGACCTTCTGTTGTATTATATTGATTTTGCTGCTGTATGTTTGTGCGTACCTGTAAGATTGCTAGTTGGTTTGGTCCTGTTGACTCCTAGGGCGTGACTTAAGTTTATTCTCGAGTTACGGCTGGATGGTTTCTCGACTTTTCCAACTATCTTAGTCTACGAACACACTATTGTAGTTTATTCAATTTTGCTGTAGTTTGTTCAATAATAATAATTGTCGTAATTTAATTTGCCATTAAATTTGTCGTAATAGCCCCATATGAACTATTTTAGATTGTCTTGCAGTAGCTTCTCTCCTTCTTCCTAGGGTGTGACTTAAGTTTGTTCTGGAGTTACGGCTAGGTTGGTCGGTTGAGTTTTTGCTGTGGTCTGCTAACATAGTTCTTTCCGACCTCATTTCCCGCCCGTTCTTTCCCACCGTTCCGTTTCGTTTCGTTGCGCGTTTTTCGCTCGCTTTGCCGTACGTCCCGTTTCCGTTGCGTCGCGCATTGCTCGCCCGACTTCTCGTCCGTAACGTCTCCGTTTCGTCGCGCGTTGCTCGCTCGACTTCCCCCGTGTGTCCCTTGTCTCCTTCTGAGTTGAGCGAATAGCGTTCAGCGCTCCACTTCTGTTTTTGTCGGGCACTGTGTGCTCGACGACATTTTCTACTATTTGGGCGGTTTGTTTTACAGACTGTCTACAGTGTGCTGTGTTTGGTGTCTTTTTCGTTGGGTTTAATTTGCGTGGGTTTGGTTTGTTTGGAGTGTGCATATAATAGATAACCGTTAACAGTGGTAGTTTTGCTGGTCATTGGAAATAATAACATCACAATGTCTAATAGTCTTGATCAAAAAATCAAAAAAAATTGTTCGCTGCCAGGTCAAATCGTGAAGCCTGAATTGCATGCTATACATGAAGATTTTCTTCATTGTATAAATAGTCAAAGTAGGCGAGTGAAAGTTGAACGCCTAGTAACAAAGTGCAACGAAGCATTTATGACTGTTGTACACAAAAATGGGGACCTGATTGCGTTTGCTGGAAAAACGGAGCATGCAAGTGCACTTGTTCCTTCATTAGAGTCTTACTTGGAGGCAATGACAACTAAGAATGACAAGATACTCACTTCAGCACGAAACTACTTCAACTCTGCTGATGATAAAGTGAGTGAGCTCCAGGAACCAAGGTCTCCCATCCTTTCTAGACTTCCCTCAATTATGACCTCGTGAAAAACATCTAGTCAGCGTAAACATGATTACGTAATTGCTAAGATGAAGCGTGAAGAAATTGAAAAACAGAATGAGGCAGCCATTTGCCTTGCTAAACAGAAAAAGCAAATGAAATTAGATGAACTGGAGGAAAACAACAGGAAACGGTTGGCAGAGGCAACTCTGCAAGAATTTGAATTACTGGAGGCCATTTCGAAAGGTTGCCAATCTGAAACAACTGCAAGTGCTGCCGACTGCAAGTGCAATGAGAAGTGAAAAGGCTGTCCAGGATTAGATCAACACCTCACTTGCTTTAAGTTTTCACAATGAGGAGAAAACTAGTGAACCAGAGGCTACGATTGACCCTCCAGAATGTCCTAGCTACAACAACGACCAAACAGTGGAAGATCAGAACACTGAAAACTCAAGGCATTCTATTCCAAAAAATTGTCGAGGCAATTACATTTTAAGCATGGAGACCTTGCAACAACTCGACCCCTATTATACCCCACCTGAAAATTTTTTGGTTGCTGCTAACACACAAGCGTTGTACCAGGCGCACTTAAGGGCGCAAATGGATCAAACAGGCCAGCAAGGCATGGCGCTCCCAAGCATAACTAACCAAGGAACCGCGGATAGTCAGCCGCCTTCTGTACACGCCCCAGGGGCTTCTTTACCACCCATTCAAGAGCCCGTCCGACCACAAATAAACCAAAATAATACGTCCGATCTTTTTCCACACGCACAGCTTAAAATTTCAGAATCCAGGGGACCTGAAACATCAAGTCTACCCAAGAATAATTCGGCGCAGCATATATGCTCCCCACAACAAATTAATTTTGTCCCCCGATCGGCAAACGCCATTCTTCCTCCTTTTCCGACAACAAATCATCCAGCCCCCGTAATAAACGTTCCCTTGCACCCAAGTGCCCCACCAATTCCAAACACTCAACAGCACAACTCCGAACCCGCCCATCCCAATGACCTTCCCATTCCGAACCCAGTCTTCGCACCTAACCTCACTGCTCCCATCCCACACGCCCCTTTGATTAACCAGCCTCTCGTCAACAACAAATTTCAGAATAGTAATAACCGAGTACACAAAGTTGTTTGTTCTGTTGCTCCTCCTTTCGCAAGTATGCCCAATATCCCTCTTGGCCAAAGTTTTGTGCCATATATGAGTCATTGGCGTTTTCCGCAGCACAGACCGTCATTAGTCAACCAAGACATTACTACCCTAAATAATGTTGCTCCAAATGTACAGGCACACGTCGCACCCTCAGTTACTAATTTTCCACAACAAATATATTCGAATTCAACCCTTTTGATCGATATGCAATCATCATCCGGCACACATAAGGAAAACCCGATTGCAACTATAAGTAAAATTGTACCTGGTCTGGCCACTCCGGTTTTTCAGCCAACATACCCTTATGTTGGGCCCACTCCGTTGAGTTGGAGTGGTCCGCAGGTGTCTGCACCTGCCCCTCCGATATCGGACAATGCGTCATTGATTAGGGAATTAGCTGATGCAATAGCCAGCAAGAAAAATGACCCCTTGCCAGAATGGAAACTTGCTCAGTATAATGGCGATGCATTACAATGGCACGAGTGCTAGGGTCAATTCAAAAGAGCGATTGACTCGCAATCGCTAACTGATGACGTTAAATTGACATACCTCAAAACCCTCGTCACCGGTAAAGCAAATATTTCAATCACCGAGTTTGCTTACTGTGGTTTAATGTACAAGGATACACTAAGGACTTTAGAACGTAAATTTGGCCAGCCACAGTCGTAAGTGCACACTTCGATAAACTAAGCAATTTTCCGCCTCTTAAAATGCACAAAAAGGATAACATCATTAACTATTCTGCAGCCATATCTAACCTCGTTGGGGTTTTCAAGTCATTATCATATAATGCTGACTTGAAAAGCGCTTTCCTGCTTAACCAAGCGGTAAAGAAGTTACCACCAAACATGAAAGAGTCATGGTCGCTCTTTACGGTTAAGAAGCACTGGGTTAAGCCCACCCTCCTTGACTTTAACGATTGGCTCAAAGAAAAAGCTGAGGCCCATGATCTTATGAAAAAAAGCGCAACCAAGGCAAGGCCTGAAGATAACAGCACTTCAGTAACCAAGACCAAAACAGCCTCAAAAGTGTTTGCATCAAATTCACAACAAAAGGAAACAAAGAAGCAAATGCCATCTTCTTCCACAAACACTTACTCTCGCTGTATTGTATGCAAAGGTAACCACCGGGTATGGGAGTGTCGAGTTTTCAAGGAAAAGACTCCAACCCAGAGAGCTAAGTTGGTGAGGGATAATAAACTTTGCTTTTCGTGCTTACGCGAGAAGCACACGTTCCGCCAGTGCCCTCAACCAAGAAAGTGCCCAGTAGAGGGGTGCAATAGTTCGCTTAACACACTATTGCATGGAGCAGATAGGGTTTTTCCTGCAAAACAGTCAACAAATACCAATACTATCCAGTTTTCTGGCAACACAGGTCAAAGTAAAAGCAACTACTAGTCAACAGCCGTCTAATAAGACCACAACGATGTCATCAGTTACTGACGTTAAGGGGCTTCTTCAGGTGATTGAATTGCAGTTGTTCAGTTCGTCCGGGTTAGATACCAAGGCTTTAGTTTTGTGTGATACCGCCTGCAGTAACTCTTGGGTGGCCGGTAGTCTCGCAGATAGAGTCGGTTTGCACGGTAAAGCACTAAAGCTAACTGTCAAGGGTATTAATACCGAAGAAGTAGTTGATACTAGAGTTGTTGAAGTTACTGTGAAACCAAGAGAACATCAAGATTTCGAACCATTTACCATCAACCCTTTCGATAAAGAGAATCTGAACGTCGGCTCTGATATAATTAATGTACAGGCCCTGCAAGAGACATGCCCACACTTAGCAGTCCTTGACCCGGTGACATATTCCTATAAAGACATTGAGATGATACTCGGACAAGATGTCTATCATGCCATCCGCCCATCAGAATACTTCTCTGCCGATGAGAAACGTTCACCCGTTGCCGTACGCTTACCCATAGGTTGGGTCTTAAGCGGTCCGTTACCATCAAATTCGTGTTTAACTTCAACGTGCTTGAAAGTGAATATCGAACATGAGAAGGAGTTAGCAAGTCAAGTAAAGTCATGGTACGACATTGAACCTTTTGGGGCGAGCAAGCAGGTCGACCCACGATCAGCAGCAGACGCAAGGGCTCACGAAATCCTTGACAATACCACCGTACACAATGGCCTGAGATACGATGTCGGAATCGGAATGCTGTGGGCAGCAGACAACACCAAGCTCCCAAATAATTACTTCTCCTTCCATGTGCAACGAATGTCTCTCGAAAAACGATTGGCCAAGGATGAAGACCTTAGGGAGAAGTATACTAGTACCATCAAGGAAGACCTAAATAGGGGGTATGTAATTAAGGTTCCGGACGCTCACAAGGTTGAGAACCGGTCCGATAAAGAGTGGTACCTACCCCACCATCCGGTTTTAAACCCGAACAAACCGGGTAAGGTGCGTAGGGTGCTCAATGGGGCAGCAAAATTTCATGGTGCCTCACTGAATAAATCTTTGCTCACTGGCCCCGATCTGCTCCAAAACCTTATTCACGTACTTCTTCGCTTCCGACAACATCCATATGCTGTCTCTGCCGATATCATGGGAATGTTTCCACAGGTTGGTGTATTACCATCAGATCAATTATCACTTCGCTTTCTGTGGCTGGAGGACTCCACAACTAACGTTGTAGTGTATCAATATACGCGCCACATATTCGGGGCTAAACACTCGCCCACATGCGCCAACTATGCACTGCAACGCACTGCGAGAGACAATGCTAAGTTTTACCCCGAAGCTGCAAAAGCCGTCCTTGAAAACTTTTACATGGACGATTACCTTGACTCACTGGAGTCTCCTGAGAAAACCATCAATAGATCGAAGGAATTGGTACATCTTCTCCATCTCGGTGGTTTCAAGCTTACAAAGTTTGTAAGCAATATACCAGATCTAGCTGATTGAATTGATGGTTCTCCTCAATCTACTGAGCCCAAGGTTATTGTTTCATGTCAAGAGGATTCATCGCACGTGCTTGGGCTAAAATGGGACCACACTAATGACACTTTAGTTGTGAGTCTGGGTACAAGCTGCGCTATCACCAAGTCCCTCACGCAACGCTTGGTCCTAAGTCTTGTCTCGAAAGTCTTTGACCCCATTGGTCTTGTCACACCGTTTACCGTCGGTGCGCGACTGCTCTTAAAAGACATCTGGCTTGTCACAGGACAACAATGGGATGATGAGCTCCCACAGGACATGGTTCAAATATTTTTGGTTTGGAGTGCGGACTTATCAAAGCTTGAAAACATCAAAATTCCTCGAAGTTACTTCAGTGGACCCTTTGATAATATAGAGTTGCATATGTTTGGTGACAGTTCCCAGGATATTTTTAGTGCCGTCGCATTTCTTCGAGCCCGAGTAACAACTCCTTCGGGCAAGATAAAAACAGAGCTTGCGTTTGTTTTGGGGAAAGCGCGTGTGGCGCCAATGAAAGTAATGACTGTCCCAAAACTCGAATTACAAGCAGCTCTACTTGCCGCTCGACTGAAAAGGGAAATTACACAAGCACTTACTGTAACTGTTAACCAAGTATTCATGTGGACAGACAGCACGACCGTTCTGTAATGGATTAACTCAAATGAAAAGCAACCAATCTTTGTCGCAAACAGTGTTTGTGAAATTTTGGAGTATACCAGCGTTGACCAACGGAACCACGTCGCAACTAAAGATAATCCAGCTGACGCTGGCACGCGTGGAATGTCCGCTGAGGTTTTGCAACTAAGCAGTTGGGTCAATGGTCCACGTTTCTTAACTAACTCAAGTTTCCCTTTCGTACCGAACAAAGACGTCATTAATAACATCAAACTTGGCGTCAACCAAGCAGTCATTATAGAAGACACTGTTTCTCTCGCTACATCTGTTAAAAAACAGACAACTCCCGTTCCGTCGTTATTCCCATTTGATAAGTTTAGTTCTTATCAAAAGTACTTGCGCATTGCCGCATACGTTCTCCGGCTTTTGCCGAAACATGCCGGCTACCGTAAAACCGATGGTAGCATTACTGACCCTACTGAGCTTGACGAAGCCGAGCGTCATCTACAGTACTTGGTGCAAGGAGAGTCTTTTGAAACCGAAAGAAAAGATCTTCTTGACAACAAATTCGTTAAACGGAGTAGCCAAATTGGTCCACATTCACCGTTTATTAGTCCCAATGGGCTAATCCGTTCCTTGGGCCGCATCAAGCGGTTAATGGAAGTTGGGTTTAACGTTAAGTACCCAATCACCTTAGATGCACGTCATCCGTTTGTAAAACTGTTCCTTGAACACACGCACGTAAAGCATTATCATCAAGGCGTTGAATACCTAAGATCAATTGTGCAGGAACATTATACAGTACTGAAACTAAGATCATCTTTGCGTTCCATCAAAGCACACTGCCTGAGATGCCGAGAATTCGAAGCTGTAACTGTGCAACCAATCATGTCTGATTTGCCTAAAGAGAGACTTGCTTACCAGTCTCCTCCCTTCTAGAAAACACTGGCGTTGACTACTTTGGGCCATTCTATGTTACTGTCCACCGTACTACTGAGAAAAAGTGGGGCTTCCTCTTCGCCTGTCTCACTACTCGCGCTGTCCATGTCGAGATAGTTACATCCATGGACACCAGTTCTTGTGTCATGGGAGTTGAGCGGTATGTGTCACGTACGTGTACACCTGCCATGATTTGGTCAGACAATGGCACTAACTTTATTGGAGCGGAGAAAGAACTCCGAGAAAGTATTGAAAAGTGGAACGTTGTCAACATTGCGGCTGAGCTCGCTCACAAAGGCATAAAGTGGAGATTCAATCCACCCAGCGCACCATATCAAGGTGGTATCTGGGAGAGGTTGGTACGCAGCTTCAAGCGCGTGTTGTATACTATTCTTGGCACGCGTCGCCTCACGGATGCCTTTTGTCTCGTGGAGAATGCTCTCAATTCGCGTCCTTTAACACCCGTAAGCGCTGATCCGTGCGATTTAAACGCTTTAACGCTCAACCACTTTCTTTTTGAAGAATACTCTACCGGTATTCCGTCTGTTTTCGGTAATAAGGAGCTTGACCATCGTAAACGTTACGCTCGTGCGCAGTCGTACGCTAATGCGATCTGGTCCCGTTGGATCAAAGAGTACGTACCGACGCTGAACCGACGCTCTAAGTGGCAGACGCCTGCCGAGCAACACCTTAAGACCGGTGACTTGGTTTGGATAGTTGAAGAAACCAACCCTAGGGTTTACTACCCAACCGCTCGGATTGTGGAACTCCGTTACGGCTCCGATAGCGTCGCGCGCTCCGCCGTTTTACGTACGTCGACCGGTTCACTCGTCCGTCCGCTTGTAAAACTTGTACCTGTTTTCCCAACATCTTCTTCTGGGCCGGAGGACGTTACGTAGTAAATGGACTAATTATTAGCCAATCAGAATTGAGTATTTATATTCGAATTTAAATGCGTAACTAAATCGTTCTAAATTAATAAAACGTTCTAATATACGTAGAAAGTTCCGAAAAAGTTCATTTAACCTAATTTTAGGTAAATATAACCACTATATGTATCGATTAAGCTAGTTTTCGGCTTAATATTTTTAGGTTTTCTAGACAATTGTCGATTGAATACGAACTGATTTTGACGTCAATGACATCAGACGAAGAAACCTGTTAAATGAACTACAAAAAATCTTGCCGTCTAAGTTTCACTTGTTGCTATGATCATCCTTAATGCTTGTACGTTGTTGTCTTGAATCTGATAATACTTACACGTCGTTGCTTTTATACTGAAATGAATTGACCTCCGAAAGAGTGGTTTTACACCTTTAATAGAAATCAATTTAGAGGCTATGTTGTTCACAGTGTGTTGAAAACCGTTTAATAAAAGTAAGGAGAAAAACGTTTAAAAGGTTAAAACATAAATAATAACAAGTGGTTTATTCTGGTCAAGCAAACCTTTTAAAAAAGCGTTCAAAATCATACGAGGTTACAGAACAATACTCTGCATAATTTGAAAAAAAGCACCTCTGGTTCGGAATTTTAGTTAAATTGTTAAATTAAACAGAAAAAAAAAACAGATTTTACGTCATCATCAACGTCAGAACAAGTCTACCATGATAATGATTACTCAGACCAATTATTTATCAACCGGGCAGAAAAAAATATCAACCGATCAAAAAATGAGCTATTGTGAAACAATTCCCTGTCCGTAATGTATCCCTTGTAATAGCGACAATACGAAACTGTTCTGTCGCAATCTGCAATGTAGTAGTCGTAAATAACCCTCATCTGCAGCAAATTGCCATCTAAACAAAATGAACTTTAAAGGCAAACAATGTTTATGTAAAATGAAACAAATTATTGAAATAATATTGAAACAAACAAAACTCCTCAATTTTGAATTATATGTGCAACTAGTTTCTTTCGCCTAACACCAAAAAAAATTGAACAATGAAATATTTTAATGAAATATTATTGAAACAAATTAAACTCTATTTTAAATTATATGTGTAGCTAGTTTTTTTCACCTAACGCCAAAAAAATTGAACAATGAAATATTTTATTGATATAATATTGAAACAAACAAAACTCCTCTATTTTAAATTATATGTGTAGCTAGTTTTTTTTCACCTAACGCCAAAAAAACTGAACAATGAAATATTTTATTGATATAATATTGAAACAAACAAAACTCTTCTATTTTAAATTATATGTGTAGCTAGTTTTTTTCACCAAACGCCAAAAAAATTGAACAATTTCGTTTGTTATTTTTTAACTGTGGCTATTTGAAAGCCTCGGCCTGAATAACGACGAAATATTTGAATCAGATCAACGCTATCGTATGATTACTTGTATGCTTCCGTCTAGCTTGTTTCTCTATATCGAAGAAAAACTATCCTCAGCTTTTCTGAAATTCATGTCGCAAAGTAAAAAGAGCTTCCAAATAAACGTAATTAAATTTTGTAAGATAATGCATTGCCTGACTAAGGCTTTGTTAAAACCTTTATTCATGTTTTGCCTGTAATTTTTTCGCCAGGTCTCATGCAATAAAAGATGTGATTCTCAAAAACTTATCGAATGAAATCTGATAAAACAAAATTAAATTTGTTTGTTTAAAGTTGAAATAGTAGCGTGCACAAGCTAAAATGTATTAGCACAGAAATTATTCAAAACATCGTATATCAACCGTAAAATTATATTCACTTGTAAAGCTTCCCATACGTTGAATTAAACGCGCATTAGGTATAGATCATATAATCTTGCAGCAATTGTCCCAAAAATTTCAAGTATAGTGCTATTGTTCTGGCAAATAATTTTGATTGAAAAAATCAAAGATGTAGAACCGACTAGCGTATATGCAACTCAAAAACTATTTGGGGTTGAATTTTTTTGAAAAGGTATTTGGGGTTGAAAATTCAGTTAGGTGAGTGAGTTTATGTGATAACATATTACAAATTCTGATTAACACTTTGGCCATCACGCCATAGGTTGGGGATCAAAAAACTGGAAAAATTTAGACGCATAGAAGAAAATTTAAAAATTGAGTAGAATAACCGTAAATTTGGAAAAAAAAAATTGCAATCATTCTATGATCATTATCGTTGATTTTAGCTCAATTCTTGCGTTTTATTCAGCATAAAGTCATTTTCCAAAAAAATGCTGAGGTAGGGAGCAATTGAAAATCAGAAAATTTGAATTTAAGGAACCATGCATTCTTAAAAAATCAACTTCAAAAATTTAATTCATATAAAATTTCAGACAAAATTTGTTAAAAATTAATCATTCTAAAAAACAAATATTAACACTTTTTTTCTCAAAAAAATGTGATCGGAATGTTTTTATTCTAATTTGATCTAAAAGTTATCCCGCAGCTATCAAAGATAGTGAGTGTGAATAAAAATGTCTTTCAACCTTTAATCAAACTTTTGTTCATACATATTGTTTCCTCGCATCACAGTACTTTTTGGAATCTTATATGGTTTGGATGATCCTAAAACTTTTACGACCGAGGATTCTATACGTTCTCAATCAACGTATTAATCGTATAAACGTGGTTTGAAACAATAATCAAACAATCTATCTTAATAATTCTTCAAAAACAAAAAGGACCGTGCTTTTCAACGGTAAAGGACCGTGAAAAGGATGAAATAGCTTTAGCAGATTAACTGTATATCTATGAGAAAGAAAGTAAACGTTTCCTAAAACAACAAGGCAAAATGTTAAATTTTAGAGATATGGAAATTAAGAAATTGGAGCAGAAGAGCTCAATTAATATAAATATAAAACAAGGCGGCTCGGTAATGTGCGATGGCACATAAGGTTCCGACCCCGCCCATCCACAATTTTAGCATAATTGTCTACCAAATGAGGAAAAGATAGAAAAACACAAAAATTATTTTTTTGGGAATCCCAAAAAACTCAAAAGAGCACAAGTATTTTTCAAAAAAAAAAAAATTGTGTATGAACGATAAGATAGCCTCTCACAGCAAATAACTCGGAGGAGCAAAAATTGATGCAATTGATTGCTGTGATATGCCATTATTAAGAAAGCGAGTCAAGTTGAACAGCAAAATCAAACAACAACAACAACAACAGCAAACATTAATTACATCAAAAAATTTATGTCCGTTTTGAAAAAAAGAAATTTAATAACAAAGTTAACATACCATCAGATAAAACTAAAACTAAACAAAATAACTTATAAATCACCAGAAAATATATGGGACCAGTCCATAAAAAGTTTTGGTAACAATTAGACAAAAAAAGAACAAAAACAAAAAAGCTAAAAAATTCGCTTTTTTTAAACAATTAAATTCAAATTAATAAAAAACATTAGAAACCAAACAAAATATCCCAAAGGTTTACGATTACCAATTCTACTACAGAAGCGCATTAGGAACTGTCCTTATTCCTTTTTTTCAGCGACTAAAAAGAACAACAAACAAAAATTCAATCGAAACTTAACAGAAAACGCTGTCCAAACCGTCAAGCCATATTTTGGCCCTCAAAAATTTTTTGATTGCGCCTTTTTCAAACAGCAACAAAGTAGTATATGGCCATTCTTTAGTAAGACTAGGTAACAAGTTGACAAAAAAGCGAAACGTAAAAGTATGTAATAGTTTTGATTTTTTATTCGAAGCAAAATTATGTCCAAAGTCATGAAAGACATAAATTACAAAAATAACTATTTAAATAGCGTCACTTATTCATCCACAGGAAGCCATGAGACCTGCAAATATCCAGACTTTTTCTTGCATGTACAAAAACAACGTCAAGTATGACAAAAACCAAATTAATTTACTTTTTTTGTGAAAAACCGGTGTCGAAGCCAGTAAGGTCATAACGAATACGAAAAAAAAATAGATTTTGGGACATCAATCCCCTTTGACACCTTCCCTTGTCACCCATAATGTCATATTTGACCTGTATTTAACTAACAAGATCAGGTAACAAATAGAAATTTAAAAAGAACAAAATTGCGAAGTTAAAAAGTTTTTTTTTTAGTTTTGTTAAACAATTTTTTTCAAAGTCATGGAAGCCATCAGCTACGTACTAATATCAGAAGATCTGCTCATTAATTTGTCCATGAAAAACCGATGAAACCAATCCATTTACAGAAAATTTCATAGGACCCAAACGACAAAGTAAAAATGACAGTTAAAGACAAATTTTCAAAAATTTTCTTCAAGAAGGATGTGTCGGTGCTGTCAAAACGGTAATCTATTTTGAACGCTTATAATGTGATATGAGAACAGTCAATAATGTGATAAGGTGACAAAACTAGAAAACGTGAAAAACTGGCAAATATCTTAAAACAAGAAAAACTGAAATCTAATAGTATCAAAGCCAGAAAAGAATAACTTCAGGCTTAGAACCACAACCGAGACTAAACTTCAAATCAGTAGAATGAAGAAGTATTCTTTCATTGCTGACACTAAGATAGAAGTTGCACAAATTAAGAAAAAAAAGAGGAAAAGTTAATCAAGCCATTATTTATTTGAAAATCAATTATTTTTAAAGGACGAAATGACCATAAACTTTAAAGCAAAAATCTAAATGCATTAGCTTGGAGCTCCTTAGAAAGCCAAATAGACTTACCACTCCTGCGCTTTCATTTGATATGTTCTGTTCCTTTTTAATTAAAAAAACGTCTTTTTTTTAAAAAAAAAGACCGACTGATTGCAATCCGACTTCTTTTTGGATTGTAACAGTCCAAGATTGGCCCAAAACTAGCCCTGCTAATGCTTATTGTCCGTTAGGAACAATTGATTTTTCGAATGTTGTAGATATAGATAATTTGTTCGTTGAAAACTCAAAAATAAATTCTGCATTTCTGAAAACCAACGAGTAAAGTTAGCAAAAAACGGCGAAATTTTAATTACAGAGCACCCTCAACCGACGCCGAAGTAGGAATAGCACCGTTCTGAGTTTACAAAGATTGTATGAGTATTATTTGGTGCTGTACTGCAGGCAAATTTAATGAAAGTGGACTAAAGTAGCTTATTTTGTGCCCTTTTTTGATGAAAAAGGCTGAATTTTGTAATATTTATCCAGAAATTTTTTTCCAAAAAATTGAATCAAAACAATCAACAATGCTTGTTTGTCTTTAAAAATATAGTCAACGACACTATTCTTAAAAATTTTATTAAATTTTAGCAAAATTGACGAAAATTTAGGCGAAAATTCCGGAAAAAGTGAATAAAAACAACGTGAATTCACTCTACTTTTCTCATAGTTTAAACCTCGATAACTCCCTGTAGAAAACGAAAATTTAAAAAATCTTTTTAATTCCATATTCTACGCTGGACGAGCTTTCTAATGATACCAGTCTCAACTCTCTACGATGAATATATGGATCGGCGAAAATTCACGGAACAAAAAAAACCCATTTGAGTATATAGTTCCTCCCCCCTCAAAAGGGTCGGAACAATAAACAAAATTTACTACTGGTTGAAACCACAAAAAAATTCTACTAAAAGACAAAAAGACTAATAAATATCAAACTTGAATCTGATCAAAAAAGTAGAAATTTTTTGGACGTCATTTAAATGCATATCATAGCGCTTTGCTGAGGAATTATATCCAAGGAAATTAACAAACTGTAGATCTTTTAAATTAGTTTCGGCTTCAAAATTTTGGCCCTCGCATAATCAAGTAAATGCTTTTTAGTATCAACCAACTAAGACTTTCCCGGGTCGAGGGGTCAACTCTGGAAATTGCTAGAAAAATGTAACAATTGAACGGAATGGTTGAAAAACATTTGAAAAACAATTGAACAGTTTTCAGCGTTAAGTTCGGCGAAAGCGATGAAAATAAAAATTTTACCGTTAAAAACTGCACATATTACGTCTTATCACCAAATATCACCAAAATCAGTGAATATTTCCTTGCAGCATTTTTTTTTGTGAAAGTTGCGGTCTTAAGTGAGCGGTGAAACTTTTATTTTCACTGCTTCTTGTTGGTAGCGGTGATTTTTGTCGCTAAAAATTGCTAATATAAGAAAAATTTACGCCAAGAAAACCCCAAATCCTACAAGATTTCAACCCATTTTTTCCATAAAAAGGGGGTAAATCTTATTTAAATTCAAAAGAAATACCATTGAATTAAGTGAGGGAGGGCACAGTGGAAAAAAACGTTGTTGATTTGCAGTAGGCCAGAAGTTCGAACCCGTGTACGACTGTTTCTCTTCTATAAAAATTCCGGTGAATACAGTGATAAACAAAAAATTTCACCACTAAAGACCGCAAATATCACAAAAATTCACTGTTTTTAACGCATTTATCGCTAGAAATGTAAGCGCTTTGCGGTGATTTTTTTTTCACCGCTCTTCACTGGAATTCTTACATTATTTATTCAACAAAACCTCAACCCGCTTTCTTGTTTCTGCACTTTTTGCTATACGATAAAACTTTTCATATAAATTCCCCAGATTATTGTAAACTGGACCAATAAAAATATCCCAAGTATATACTCCCTTCTGCCTTCTAGTAAAAATAATTGATATAATAACTTAGGCATCATTAAAGCCTTCATTCTACAAGGCAAAGCTGGTTTTTGATGTCGACAAGATCTTTTCAAGTACGAAAAAAGGGACCAAAAAGTTTTCTGGCCTCCAATGTGGACGCCAGGAGATAAAATAGACCTGTGACATCACTCACCGTCCCAAAACATTTCAAAATATTTAGCTGCAGTGTACTTCACAATTTCAGCTACAAAATAGGGGAAATAGCAGCCGAAATACATCAAAGCAGTCAATCCGAAATACCGCGAAAGAAGTACTTTTCGTGCCAATAGGTGATTTTGTGCCGGATTTATTGGAGATTTCCGGAGCTCAATGAATGTTGAAAAGGTAAATGCTCCAATTAGAAGATAGGAGAGGAAACTGAAAGGCCAAAATAGAAATTCCCTTATGAACAGTTTGTTAGATAAGAGTGGCTATATCGCAAGAATTTTTTTCTGCCTTTGCTCAAAAATTATATTAATTTAATAACACCCCTGTGTCAAATATGCCCCCACCCCCACCCAAAAAACAAAAGTAGTTTTCAAAATGATTTCAAAATGGGAATTTTTAGGATTTAACTCAAAAGTCACGGAGAGAAGATAGCGTGGGGTGGGTGTTGGTAAAAACGATAAATAGGAGAATTTTCAAGAGAAACCAACGTTATGTCACCAAGATCATATCAAGAAAAATTTAGAATTAAGCACACGAACGTTGATCCTCAAATTTAAAAAAAAACTGTTCCAAAACTTAAGGCCTATCGTTCGATGTTTTTCACGCCTATTGTAAAAAAGCGAAATTTTTGACAATATTTGTCAACGTTATTTATTGTTTCTGTTTTCAGTATTTCTGTATTGTTAGCATTCTTAAATAATTAATAATTCCGGTATTAAAAGGAGTTACACTGTGCCAGAATTTTGAATTATTGGTGGCGGTCAAGCAAGCCGATAGGCAAGCAAGCCAAACTTTGAAAATGAGGTCAAATAAGCCGAAAAAGTTTCGGATACCCGTATTTTAAGTTGCCCCTGGCGGGCCGATGGGCGCGCTTCGAGCGCGTCGCGGCTTCGCCGCGATAACCGGCCCGCTAATTCCGGATTACATCCCACAGCGGATGAGAGGCATGGCCATGGACAGCGGTCTACTGAGGCCCGTGCCCACTAGATGTCCAAAATTGACGCATTTTTGTTTCTTTGGTGCATTGGAATACATTATGCACTATAATACTACGCACAGTATTGATTGTAACGGCTGACAATGTATTATTTCTGATAGATTACATAACTATTAGATAACTTTCAGCTTGCTTTTCTGTCGGCTAGCTTGCCTATCGGCTTACTTTGCATTCGTCTGAATTATATGCGCGTGTGTTTAGCAATCTGGATTTAAAGAGATAAAATGGGCATTTTTATGACAATGGACATCATTATATATGAAGCTGTGAAAGGTAAATTGTATATCTCTGATTCTGTAAAAATATCTCTCTTTTCTCTTCTGTGGAAAGCTGGCCCCCATAAGACAGAGTTCTCTATTCGCTCTATTTTGATCGGATTGAGTTGTTACTCCCACCAATTTTAAACAAATAACTTCTTCACATCGCGGTTTGGTGACATGCTCCGCAATAGGAATGGGTAAAGAGTAGCTCAAGTTGCCTAGAAAAACCTTTAAAGAAAAAATGAATGAAAAAACCTAATCAGCGAAAACACGACCGAAAGAGTCTCGTCCTGGAAACAATTCTACAACTTTTCCCAGAGTTGCCAAAATATGTACGACTTACATAATTGCCGACATTACAGTGATCATAGGGGGAAATGCTCAAAGGTTTCTGTAATGGATTATTTTAAAAGTTTAGAAATAAGGCTTTTGTATCGAAGCAAAGTTGTGGAACACGGTTTTATAAGTGAACAGGAAATTAAAAAATGCTGACTCTGCTCAAAACATTGGCGTTATTATTCAGTAAAAATAAAACTTTAATGACCGTTTTTCTTTACTGTGCAGTAAAGCTTGACGAAAGGCCTGATGGTTTCCACAAATGAGGGACGTCTTAATTGGAGACCTCATTGTTCTTTTTCATTAAAATTATAATAAATCTTACATTCATTATTGGGTTTTCGCATATGAAAGTTGTTGAAAAAATTTATGTTTTCAGTATTTCTGTTTTCAGTATTGGGTTTTCGCATATGAAAGTTGTAGAAAAAAATTCTGTTTTCAGTATTTCTGTATTGTTAGCATTCCTAAATAATTAATTATTCTTGTATTAAAAGGAGTTACACTGTGCCAGAATTTTGAATTATTGGTGGCGGTCAAGCTAGCCGATAGGCAAGTAAGCCGAACTTTGAAAATGAGGTCAAATAAGCCGAAAAATTTTCGGATACACGTATTTTAAGTTGCCCCTGGCGGGCCGATGGACGCGCTTCGAGCGCGTCGCGGCTTCGCCGCGATAACCGGCCCGCTAATTCCGGATTACATCCCACAGCGGATGAGAGGCATGGCCTTGGACAGCGGTCTACTGAGGCCCGTGCCCACTAGATGTCCAAAATATAATACTACGCACAGTATTGATTGTAACGGCTGACAATGTATTATTTCTGATAGATTACATAACTATTAGATAACTTTCAGCTTGCTTTTCTGTCGGCTTGCTTGCCTATCGGCTTACTTTGCATTCGCCTGAATTATATGCGCGTGTGTTTAGCAATCTGGATTTAAAGAGATAAAATGGGCATTTTTATGACAATGGACATCATTATATATGAAGCTGTGAAAGGTAAATTGTATATCTCTGATTCTGTAAAAATATCTCTCTTTTCTCTTCTGTGGAAAGCTGGCCCCCCATACGACAGAGTTCTCTATGCGCTCTATTTTGATCGGAGTGAGTTGTTACTCCCACCAATTTTAAACAAATAACTTCTTCACGTCGCGGTTTGGTGACATGCTCCGCAATAGGAATGGGTAAAGAGTAGCTCAAGTTGCCTAGAAAAACCTTCAAAGAAAAAAAGAATGAAAAAATTTAATCAGCGAAAACGCGAACGACGGAGTCTCGTCCAGGAAACAATTCTACAACTTTTCCCAGAGTTGCCAAAATATGTACGACTTACATAATTGCCGACATTACCGTGGTCATAGGGGGAAGTGCTCAAGGGTTTCTGTAATGGATTATTTTAAAAGTTTAGAAATAAGGCTTTTGTATCGAAGCAAAGTTGTGGAACACGGTTTTATAAGTGAACAGGAAATTAAAAAATGCTGACTCTGCTCAAAACATTAGCGTTATTGAGTAAAAATAAAGCTTTAATGACCGCTTTTCTTTTCTGTGCAGTAAAGCTTGACGAAAGACCTGATGGTTTCCACAAATGAGGAACGTTTTAATTGAAGACCACAATGTTCTTTTTCATTAACATTATAATAAATCTTACATTCATTATTGGGTTTTCGCATATGAAAATTGTTGAAAAACAGAGTTGAAACAAATTTTGAAAACACCAACGAAAACTAATCAAAAAATTTTTGTGGTCAGAACAGAATCAGTTGGTACAACCATGGTAAAGTATCACATTTTTGGAGTACTTGAAATGTATGTGTATAATTAGACAAAGTTAATGAGTGATAATGCATAATCAAGATGAAACTCTAGGAACTGTTAGCTCTGTTTTTATATAGGAAGAGTGACAAGCAACAAAAATTTACTCCTCTTAAACCGATAGGAATTCTAAACATCAGTGGAAATGCCAAATTCATGTACAGTGTGGTAATACAAAGGGTCTAGAAAGCTATGGAACATTTTAATAGAAACGCAATAATAGGAGGCACAATTACAGCCAGAAAAAACCCTGCGGTTGACAAACAAAGAAATATTAGTTTTTTTGATAGTCTTTTTGGGAATAATTGAATGTGTGATAATGAAACTTTTACCAAACTTCGGTGTTTTGATGTTTCATTTGAAAAGAATTCTTGCAATAGAGGTCTTTGACAGCGCAATCTTACCGATGTCTTTTGTCGTAGATAGAAATTAAGCCTTGAAGTATAGTTTTTGAGTAGTGTTCTCAAATCATTTTTTTTCTTATTTCTTTATTTAAGACCATTAATGCAAGGGTGGACAAGCATAAGTTGACCATTTGATCTTTGACAGGTGGAAATTAAAGAAAACACGGTGAGAAAAAGTTCTGCTAATGTTTGACAATTAATCCATCAACCGTCGGATGAATTGCACTCTAAGGTGGAATACAGTTGAGGTTCCAAGTTGTTGCCCTTAAAACAATGAATAATAGCATCCTCAAGCGTCCCTCCATTTCACTTAACCGTTCTATTAAAACTTAGTAATGCTCTAATAAAATTTTTCAGAGACATAATGTCCCGTTCCTGTAAATAAAATATCAATTATCAAAGAAAAACTCAATCGAAAATCGTCCTCAAAAAGACACACACGCGTTTACGATAATTGATTTAAAGTTTGTTCGAGAGCCATTAAAAATTGACTATAAGTTATTTAGACCGTTTGCCAGGTTATCGGCAAGATTGCGCTCTCGCTTGTCCGTAAAGGCGTCCGTAGTCGTCTCTGGGCATATCTCGATCATAAAAGACCACTGCATCAACATACAGAATGAAGTTGATCAAAACAAAGTATAGAATCAGAAATATATAAATGCACTTGCGAAATTGTTCTATACAGGGAAGAGTTTTGAAACGCTCGGAAGGTTTTGAGTAAGCAATTTTTTGTTCACTAATTTTGTTCTCATTTCACTGTTGTTTTCTTAACGTTCAGAATTTTTGAGTTTTTACCGCATATAAATTTTAAAAATCCCCGCTTTAGGCTTTACATTTTTAACTGTTTAGTGCAGACATTTAGATCCAAAAAAAAGTTTTAAAAATTACAAACATTTCCAGGCTACTAATAAGAATTGATTGGACAAGATTTTCTCAGCTAGCCGAGAACAACCAGCTCAAATATTTCAATTTATGACACTTTTCAAGAACGCTATTTTCATCTCAATATCAACTAAATTGATGATACAACATATCAAGAAATTTCTCATCTCAACCAATTTTAAAGACATTCAATGAATTTTTATTTTGTATAAAATCGGTCAGTTTTACTTTGCTTGTTAAGAAAATTGTGCGTGGCTTATGATCTCCTAAATTGTCATACGGCAATGGATACCGTTCACATATCCATGTCCGTATTTAGTTCAATTTCATTATTTAGTTCCATTTGAAGGGCAAGTACTACTCTTATTTCAGTTAACTTTACTTCCTCTCATTTTTAGTAATCTAATGTCTGTTCATACTTTCTATGCAGGAAATTCATTTGTCTATACTATAAACAAATCTTATAAGTTACTTCCTTGTTCGTGACCGAGTTGAACAAACCTTATTTCCTAAATTGTATTCATTTTAATTTCAGTCTCCCATTTGCATCGCTAGAACTCAGTTTATTTTAAATCTTGCAAAACGCTTTTCAATTAAGCTCAGTAATTTCGACAGGTGCCAATCGCACCGCGATTGACCATTCTAGATATTAGTAAATCAGATATAAGAAATTGGCTTGCCACTTCCGGCGCAATTGCCCACTTCGATTTGTAATAAAGCATTCGCAACTCAATGGGATCCACCCATCGCAATTGAGCATAACATGGCGCAGTCAGCAGCGGACTCTAAAAAGTCACCACTTCACATAGAGGCATTTTGGGAAAAGCCGACAGCAACACCTCCTCTGACGTGGGACAAATGGACACAACAGTGGAAACTGGCTCTACTAGCTAAAGAGGGAATCCCATTAGACAATCTGTTAAACGATCCTCCATCTTACAGTAACTTACCCGCCTGAACCAATCTATGAAGAACCAGTAGAAAACCATATACAAGCGACGGAAAGAGATCGGAAAGTCCGCAATCAACAATTGAAGGTAAACTGGCAAAATCGCTGTAAAAAGGTGGAGGAGATTGGGAATTTGTGTGGAGATAAACCGTGGGGAATTTGCGAGCAAAAAATGATATCTTTGTTGTATTTGAGTATTGGAACGGAGGGATGACGAATTTTCCAGAGTAAACACCCCCACTTCCAAATAGAGAAACAACCTTTTAAAGAATTGTGGCAGGCAATGGAGGATTCTTTCACGAAAGTTCGTAACATAACTTACGATCGTTTTGTTTTCTATTCCTGTAAGCAGCAAAAAGGAGAGTCTGTGGAAAGTTTCTATGGTCGTCTCATAGAACTAGCGGAGAATTTTAACCTAGATAGTGAAGAAACTACACTGATTCGCGATGCATTCATATTGAATAAGATTGATCACGAGACTCAAAAAGAACTGTTGAAAGAAACAAGCGGGCCATCCAAAGCATTGGAGATAGCTATACAAATGGAGATGGGAGCGCAGAATCAACAAAAGATAAACCAGAATTTGATGTCGGGCACAAACTCTGTGATTTCAATCAATAGTAACCAAATACGCAATCGCAACGCGAATGCTCAACAAACCAAGCAAGATTTCACGCGATACGCAACTGTGCCCCAGAACTACCAATACACAAGCACTTGTATGAATTGTGGCCTTCGTTGGAGTCATAACTCTAGGCAGATTTGCCCAGCGAATGGTAAGAAATGCTATAATTGTGGCATTTTTGGCCATTTCGCAAGAAAATGCTCAAACCGAAAAAGTCAGAGGGACAAACACAGAAAACCCAACAAACGAACGTCAATCAAATTGACCAGTCTCCCAAAAAGAGTGATGGTGAAGAGCCCGCCAATTACATAACAAGCTACCAACAACTGTATGAACAGGTGTATGACGCAAACTACGACAGCGATTCGGATGATTATGTAGCGGTGATTTCGTCTGACTCGGTACATCAACTGGAAACACTAAATGTAGAGGTACAACTGGTAGAAATTAGAGCCCTCGCAATGATCTACTCTGGAAGTGCAGTTAGCATCATAACGGAAACTTTGGCAGACCAAATCATCCGAACCACATAATCTGCTAAGTGGACGGACACGAGAGGAAGAAGGAACTTGAAAACTTTTTCAATTGAACCCATAAAAGTTCTTGGGCATTTGGAAACCACAGTAACCTACAATCAGTGGAAAGATAGAGCAGCAATGTTGACTGTGGTAGAAGATGAGCACAAAAACATAATGGGGAGGGATCTTTTCACAACCCTGGGACTTGCGGTGGTACAACAACAACCAGAAACCGGTAAATGTGTCAATAACATTAATACTTCTACATGTAAAATTAAAGAGACAACCGCGACGCAATTTCCTTATTTAGTTTCAAGAATTGGTTTGTCCAAAACACATGTAGCGAAATCAAAGTTTCATCAAAAGTTTACAGCAAAGCATTAAAAAGGTCGACTTGTTCCGATAAATCTACAACCTAGAGTGTCGGTGGAATTAGAGCGATTACAAACTGAAGGTCATATCGAAAAGCTATCTAGTTGCTCTGACAAACATTTCATCTCTCTGATCGTAATCACAGTAAAGAAAGATCAATCAATAAAACTCGCATTAGATTCTAAAGTACTAAAAAAAGCAATACATAAAAATAAATATCAAATGCCCAATATTGATACGCTAATTGATGCAATATCACAGCACCTTACCAACACACAAAACGGTCAACAAGCACATTTCACCACATTAGACTTAAAGTATGCATATAGCCAATTAAAATTACACCACGACACAGCAAAACACTGTAATTTTAACATCATCTGTGGAGAATCTACTGGTACATATAGATTCAAAACTGGTATTTATGGTCTTACAGATATGCCGGCAGAATTCCAGAAAGCTGTGGACTATACACTTATAAGTCTACAAAACACGTATTGTTTTTTGGACGATATCATAATCGTCAGTACCGGCACTGAAGCAGACCATTTGGCATATGTTTTCAAATGTTTAAAAAAGCTAGATGAAGATAATCTAAGAATTAATCTTCAGAATTGTCATTTCGCAAAAACCGAAATTGAATGGCTAGGCTATAAGTTTACACAAACTGGAATTCCACCCCTAGAAAGTAAAACTGCAGCAATTTTAACAATACCACCACCAACAACACTAAAACGCCTTAGACCATTCTTAGGGTCAGTACACTATATTGGTAAATTCATACCATATCTTGCACAATTATGTCACCCACTTAGACCACTTCTGAAAAAATAAGCAAAGTTTATCTGGACAGCAGAACACACAAAAGATTTTAATTTGAACAAACAAAAAATTGCTAACAGCACTGAAAATAGCCATTATAACCCAAAACTTGATGTTCGAGTCAAATGTGATGCCTCACGTTCCGGATTGGGAGCAGCATTGGAGCAAAATACACCAGACGGTTGGAAACCAATAGCATTCGCGTCACGATTTTTCAATTCCACAGAGGAATGCTACAGTGTTAATGAATTGGAGTTATTGGGAATATTTTGGTCAATTGACTTTTTAAATACTATTTGTACGGAAAAAATTTCACAGTAGTGACAGATCATAGAGCTCTACTGTCCATACTCAAGGAGCATAGATCAAACAAATCGTATAACAGCCGACTATGACGATGGATAGACAGACTACTTCCGTTCAAATTCACAATTGAACATATGCCAGGTGCAAAAATTGGTCTCGTTGACTATATCTCAAGGAATCCATTTGCGAGAGCTAAAAAGATATCTACATATGACGAAAAATTTGTTGTAGCAACAATATCAAAAATCCGTGATTCCATGAAACACCTGATTACAAATAAACAAAACATAACTAAAAAAATTAATAGCATATTAAAGTCACATTTGCCTTCACACAATTTAAAACAGCCATTCGCGCCGCAATTACCTACATTACTGAATACTAATTCACATATCCGCAATAAAGCATTTGCATTACAATCACTCCCTTTACCACCGAAAGCACCATTTGCGACGCAGTTAACACTCACTAATTCTAAAATTAATCAGCATTTTAAACATCCATTTGCATCGCAAATGCCACTTAAAGTTACAAAATTACAATTTGCACCAAATAACTGTAAAGTTACTAATTCACATTCCATTAACAAATATGCTGCAAAATAGGTGCAAATGTCAGACAGTAAAGAATGTGAACACTTTGAACAATTATCCCCAATAAAGCCCATTAATGGTATTAAGTCAAATAATCCACCTAATAACGCTAAGTTTAGTGCGAAAGCACAAATTCCAAAGTATAAATACCACTTGCACAAGAATCACTCGCTTTTTGCCCTAATTCAACCTACAAATCACTCCACAGTAAATAAACAAAATAAATTCATCATCTCGAATAATTCAGTCAACTATATTAGCAAAATGTCAAAGGCCAAAGCTCCACGATCCAAATTAACACCAACAAAAGCAAGGGTGACGTTTTCGGACACCACCCCATCTACGCCCGGAACCAACACTACCTCAAACACTGAAACACCAATTGGCAGCAGGATTGAGGAGACAGATGATATGTTGTTCACTGAGACTCTCAACAAAGTTTTTAGCAAGAAGTTCCTAGCCATCTTGACAGGTAAAGATGCAATCCTCAAGGAGGTGAGGGTTGTGTCTTTCGGAATGACACAGACAGGCTGCAAGAGATAAGTTCTTATCTTTTTTCCTATTGGCGGGACTTGAGTGTAAAGCATGGCTGTGTGTGTTTGGATGAGCGGATAGCCATTCCAAAGTCGATCAAAGATGCAGTATTGGAGGATATCCATTCTACACATCCCGGGAGTTTCGCCATGCTATCTCTCGCACAAAACATTAGGTGGCCATACATGCACATATATATACTGGCAAAAACCAGTGAGTGCAAGACCTGCACGGAGATTGGTAAGAACCTTAAATCAGTGATTTCGCACCGCAAATGGGCACCTCTACCAAAATGTATTGAACCAAATGACGAAATACTAATAGACTTTGGCGGACCAATTTTGAACGAAAAAGGCATAAAACGATATTTTACATGTATAGATAGATATTCAAAATACCCTACAGCAGAAATAGTAAATAACGCTTCAGGCCCAAATGTAATCAAATTCTTAATTAAATACATATATCATCACGGAGTACATACAGCTATTAGATTAGATCAAACTAGATGTTTTACATGAAAAAAGCTTGAAACATTCTGTACAGAAAATAACATTACACCTATTTATGCACCAGCAAACGATCACAGAGAAATTGGATAAGTAGAACGTATTATTCAAACAATCAAACGACAATTATCTTGCATGAAATCACAATTAAATAAAAAAATTTAACTTAGAAAATTCACTTAAAGCAATAATACAACGACTAAGAATATCAAAACAAAAAACAATAAACACCACACCATTTGAGGCACACTTTGGTAGGAAATGTAACACAATATCGAATATCACCACTAAATCTAATAGTAAAAATCTTAATTATAATGCAATAATTAAATATTATTTAGACGAAGATACGATCCCGGGTCGATCATATCTGCCAGAGGAGCAGTGGGCAGAAACGGCCCTCTGTTCGGATACAGAAATTGAACGCGTCATTTGTGCCGCGAGTTCTCGAGCCAGAGTTGCGCAACAGAAGAGGAACGACGGCGGACAACGCCTAATTAGATCGGAGGGAATATTCCGACCAATTCCCTGCTCATAACGCAGTGTCCAAGTGAAACTGGCTCGAAAGCTCCATGAGAACCAAAGGCAAAAAAAACCTTGATGGTTTATACCCAGTACTGGCAACTGGGAGCACAGTTTGTAAAGTGAGCCCTACGACAAGTGTAATCAAGGAGCCGAACAGACAGGAGGTGCGAGTGAGAAACTCTGACATTGCAAAATTCGGTACGCGTGCGGAAAAGGACACTGATCAAACGCAGTATATCGAAAGACGACCGAAAAAGATAAACGAGAAAACTATTGAACAGAAGATTCATAAACATAAGCGGGACCTGATTAGAAAAAATACGGGAGATAAGAAAATTAAGCGAAACCGAATGCAGGCTGACGATGTCAGTGTAGTCTCTTCAGGCAGATCGTGTATATCCTCCGCGATTAATATAGCCAGATCCCTCAAATTGAGAATCCCTAAGAGAAACCCTAAACATGTTGAAGCTTTTATTAACCGGCCAGATTTAACCCAAATTCTTCAATTAAACCCAATTGCTCCAATCGCGCCACAACTGACCAACCCTGATGCACCTGGACCATCTGCGACGCGAATGGCTTCAACAAAACAACCCACGCCTATTCTGAGAAAGTCAAGCAAGAGACAGCTCACGATTAGCGAACCTTCGGATTTGGACACCTCTTCGACACGAAAGAGTAAGCGAACTCTGAAAAAGGAGACGTCTCAAACTATCGTAGAAAAAGTCAGGAATACCGAAAGTTATTCTGAGAATGTGCATCAGGATATTGGAGAAGCTTCGGCAAGAAGTTCAAATGAATGGACAGAGAACCCTCAAAATTTGCCAAGGGAGATGACTGTACTCCAAGCAGAGAATGAGGATAATTCTGATACAGAATAAACATCGTCAAATTTCATAAACTTTTATACTTTATTTATTGTTTAATATTTTATTATTTAGTAACCGGTGAATGTTTATTAATTTTCTGATTTTAGTTAGTAATTTTTTATTTTTTCTCTCAAAGAGGGGGAATTGTCATACGGCAATGGATACCCTTCACATATCCATGTCCGTATTTAGTTCAATTTCATTATTTAGTTCCATTTGAAGGGCAAGTACTACTCTTATTTCAGTTAACTTTACTTCCTCCCATTTTTAGTAATCTAATGTCTGTTCATACTTTCTATGCAGGAAATTCATTTGTTTATACTATAAACAAATCTTATAAGTTACTTCCTTGTTCGTGACCGAGTTGAACAAACCTTATTTCCTAAATTGTAATCTTTTTAATTTCAGTCTCCCATTTGCATCGCTAGAACTCAGTTTATTTTAAATCTTGCAAAACGCCTTTCAATTAAGCTCAGTAATTTCGACAGGTGCCAATCGCACCGCGATTGACCATTCTAGATATTAGTAAATCAGATATAAGAAATTGGCTTGCCACTTGCGGCGCAATTGCCCACTTCGATTTGTAATAAAGCATTCGCAACTCAATTGGATCCACCCATCGCAATTGAGCATAACATAAATCAAGACCATATATTGAAAACCAATACCCGTCATATGAACAATTTGTGAAACTTTTCTACGTCCTAATCAATATCGAAGCCTATCTTGCAAGGGCTTGCAAAAGTGTTAACAGACTCTTGCAAATGTATGCACCATTTTGCATTGTTTTTCGAATTGTTCTTTGAATTGTTCTTCCTGAGATACTTGATCTTGAGATACTTTTACACAATCATGCAATATAGGTGTATAGCTGTAAAATTTGAGGTTGGAAACAAAGAACTGTAAGGTAGGTACTTTGAGAACCTATGATCAGACAATTACCGGATCAATTCTGGTTTGCCCCCCCCCCCCCCCAGCTTAGTGAGCACAAATTTTTATGACCCCCAGGCGCAAGTGCTATTTTCTTACATAGTAACGTGCTGTATAACAAGATATAATTTGTAACTGGGGGTCATAAAAAAACACTGGGAGCCGAAACAGAATAGATCCCAATTACCAGACGGAAGTCACCTCTGATCATACTTAAGTGCGATTGAAAGTTACTACTGATCGGACTTATCCAGACGGAACAGATCTTTGATCAGACATTCCCCAGGCCACAGTGACCATACTACTATGCGCTCGAAGTGATGTTACAAACTAGCGCCCCTACCCAATCGGGCCGGACCATTTAGTCCATTTCGCCCGTCCCATCGTTTTCCACACAAAATCTCCTTGAACATGTAAAATTGGCTTAAGTGAGAAATAAGTTTACAAAAAAATTGTTTGGAAAATACTTCAATTTTTGAAACCAAGCTCCACAAAATGACCAATTTGGCCGACTTATGGAAATTGGTGACAAAAATTGTGCCTCAAATTTCGCTTTTTAAGACTACGATATGCTTTAAAACATGCTAACATGCTTGAAAAAGGAATATTTCATAATTTTCATCATATTCAACAGTCTTCAACCATCGTTTTCCACAAAATAAGCCATTTTACGGAATTGGTGTTAATCTAGTTTGATTTCCGTTTGGTATGGGCGCTAGTCTGTAATGTGATTCCCAGACCTTGTAATTTTGATCTGGAAACACCCCGTATGCGTTCCACTTGGGTCTGATCAGAGGTCTTATCCGTCTGCGACCTCAATTTTGACCTTCAAGTGACCAAATTTAGTCAAAAGTCTGCAAAACCACGTTACTATTAAAAAGTGTTTGTCTTAGACATTACTATCAGGTATATGTATATAAACCTTTCATCAATGTTTTTTTAAACCCGGGTTAAGGTGTGCACTCGAAAGCGTCCTGGTCCACACCCCCCCCCCCCCGACCAAAAGTTCCCCTGATCCGACCGTCCCAGACCAAAAGTTCCCCTGATCAGACCGTCCCAGACCAAAAGTTCCCCTGATAAGACCGTTCCAGACCCAAAGTTCCCCTGATAAGACCGTCCCAGACCAAAAGTTCCCCTGCCAGACCAAAAGTTCCCCTGATCAGACCGTCCCAGACCAAAAGTTCCCCTGATAAGACCGTCCAAGACCAAATTTCACCTGATCAGACCGTCCCAGACCAAAAATTCCCCTGATAAGACTGTCCCAGACCAAAAGTTCCCCTGATAAGACCGTCCCAGATCAAAGGATCCCCTGATAAGACCGTCCCAGACCAAAAGTTCCCCTGATCTGAGCATCCCAGATCAAAAGTTCCCCTGATCAGACCGTCCCAGACCAAAAGTTCCTCTGCCAGACCAAAAGTTCCCCTGATCAGACCGTCCCAGACCAAAAGTTCCCCTGATAAGACCGTCCAAGACCAAATTTCACCTGATCAGACCGTCCCAGACCAAAATTTCCCATGATAAGACTGTCCCAGACCAAAAGTTCCCCTGATAAGACCGTCCCAGATCAAAGGATCCCCTGATAAGACCGTCCCAGACCAAAAGTTCCCCTGATCTGAGCATCCCAGATCAAAAGTTCCCCTGATCAGACCGTCCCAGACCAAAAGTTCCCCTGATCAGACCGTCCCAGACCAAAAGTTCCCCTGATCAGACCGTCCCAGACCAAAAGTTCCCCTGATAAGACCGTCCCAGACCCAAAGTTCACCTGATAAGACCGTCCCAGACCAAAAGTTCCCCTGATAAGACCGTCCCAGACCAAAAGTTTCCCTGATCAGACCGTCCCAGACCAAAATTTCCTCTGACAAGACTGTCCCAGACCAAAAGTTCCCCTGATAAGACCGACCCAGATCAACGGATCCCCTGATAACACCGTCCCAGACCAAAAGTTCCCCTGATCTGAGCGTCCCAGATCAAAAGTTCCCCTGATCAGACCGTCCCAGACCAAAAGTTCCCCTGATCAGACCGTCCCAGACCAAAAGTTCATCTGATAAGACCGTCCCAGATCAAAGGATCCCCTGATCTGAGCGTCCCAGATCAAAAGTTCCCCTGATCAGACCGTCCCAGACCAAAAGTTCACCTGATCAGACCGTCCCAGACCAAAACACACCATGATCAAACTCAAGTGCGCTCGACGGTCTCCATGCGCATATTTCGGTCCTTTTTGCCTCCTTAATTCCACGAAGCGTATCTTAATACATGTAGAAAGGGCCTTACAAGGTGGAATTGGGGGATAAGAGAACAATTATGCTAATTGGTTATACTGATCACACTATAAAACAACAGATTATCATAAATTATGTGCTAAAAACTCCAAAAAATTAGTTCAATAATAATAAAAATCCCTCGGTAGGGTCGCTGGCTCATAATGAGATCTTAATGAGTTTCCGATGAAAAAAATGTCAAGATATGAACAAAATTGGATAACTTTTGGACATTTTTTTATACGTACTTTAAACACATATGTATTTTGTGTAACTATGTCTTAAGAAAATCTGATATCCCAAATTTTTACGCTACCAAATGTCTTTGGTACCATTTTCACGCATCACACGCCAGCCAGGTTTTATTTTCTACATATTTTTAAACCGCAATCGGCATTGCACTTGAATTTTTTCGGATAAAATTTGGGAAAGACTTGAGCTCAAGAATATGTCAAAAAACAAAAAATTTTTAAAGAAGTATTTGTTTCTTCAAGAGTCTCTTCAAATATATTGAAAGTATAACGGAAGTGCCACAAAATTCTCCATTTTATTCTCAAAAAACCGAGGAAAAATGCAAGTTTTCATTTAGAGCTATCGTGATTTATAAATACTTTTTTTAAAAACGGAGCCAGCGACAGACTTTTGCAATTTGCGTCCACTATTCGCGCTCTTGTCTATTAGGCTCATGTCTAGAAAGCAATTTAAAAAATTGTGATTCTCGGTACCGTACTGAGTGTTTCACTTTTGTAGATTTTATATGCGGTAGATAAAGCAGAACCTAGAACCAGTCTTACAGTGTGGAATATGGCAACAAAGAACGATTATACCAATTGGATACACTAATTACAGTGTAAAGAAATAGATAATTTTTAATTAATTATGTGCTCAAAATTCCACAAAATAGTGCAATATTATTTAAAATCCATTGATAAGAGCACTAGCTCGTAATGAGTTGCTGGTAAGGAAAATGTCAAGATATGAACAAAGTTGTATAAATTTTGGATATTTTTTAAAAATACGTATTTTGAATAATCCACATGTCATTTTGTGTAACTCTATTTTGAAAAAACTTATGATATCCATCTTTTTACGGTATCAAGCTTCGTTGGTACCATTACTACGCATCATACTCTTGCTAGTTTGTTTTTTCTACATATTTTAATTCCACGATCGCCAGAGCGCTCGAAATTTTTCCGAAAAAAATTGGAAAACACTTAGGTGCAAGAAAAGGTCACATTAGAAAATATTTTTAAAAAATTATTCATTCTTTCAGGAGCCTTTTCAAATGAATTGAATTTATAACGGAAGAGCCACGATATTCTCCATTTTATGTAATAGAAAATCGAAAAAAACACTTCTGCACTTTTTCATTTAGAGCTATCTTCATTTGTAAATGCCCCTTTTAAAAAACAGAAACAGCGACAATACTTTCCACGCAAAAGCAAGTGATTAAAGATAGAAATAAAGAAAGAATGAAAGAATTTATTTCTTTTGTTGTGTAAATTATAAAGATAGAAATGAAAAACATCGAATAACAACATTATAATCTGGTATCAAAGGATACCCACCCCCTAGCTGTAAACACCTTCACTTGAGGGCCCAATTAAACGTGCTGTAGAATCTTGACTGCTCGGTTAAATAGAAAACTGCTTCAAAAACAACGTTACTCTGTTGGTATTTTTTAACCGAATTACTAATTTGTGTCCGGGCTAGTTGCACTTGGCGTTCACTATTCGGGCTCATGTCTATTGGGTTCTTATCCAGAAGGTAAACTTAAAAAATTGACTCACGGTACCGTACTGGGTAACTTATTTTTGTAGATTCTATATGAGGCCCTCAAGCGGAACCCAGCACACGATTTCTGTACTCACAGACTGCGTATAGTTAGACGTAATTAGAGAATTCAGACTACCAGTTGGTCAACGCTTTGCAATCGCTTGTGTACAAAATTTCAAATGTTCAACTGTGTACATGTTCTAAACATTTCCTGCTCCAATCAGCTCAAATAAACTTCTTTTTCATATTGGGCAAAGGTAGTAAATATTTTTTGACATTCAGCCAATTAAATTTTTAATACCGAATGAGAAACTCTCTTTTGATTTTTTTTGCTACTTTTGTCGCTACACTCTGTACTTGATGCACCAAAGTTGGCTGATGGTCAATGTTCATAGCCAAATAAACAACACTGTTTTGCCTTTCTATTATTGTCCAAAAATGCATCATGGTGCGGTAAACCAATCTGTAAAACTTCCGTATTCACCATGTTCAAAGCGAGCTCAATTCTTTTCATCTTTTTAGGACCTATGATTAGAACATTACCAGACGGATGTGACCTCTGGCCTTACTTAAGTGCGCTCAAAAGTTACTCCTGATCGGACTTTCCCAGACGGAACAGACCTCTGATTAAACATTCCTCAGGCCACAGTTACCATACTATTTTGCGCTCGAGCTGCTATTACAAACTAGCGCTCCCTCCAAATTGAGACGGACCAATCGGTCCATTTCATTTATCGTTTTACCGCAAAAAATGTTTTGAAACATGTAAAATTGGCTTAAAATGAGAAATATGGATATGAAAAATCGTTTGCATATAACTCCAATTTCTTGAAACTAACTTCCACAAAATGGCCAATTCGACCATTTCATAGAATTTGTTGACAAATGCTGTCCCTCAAATTCCGCTTTTTAAGACCACGATATGCTTTAAAACATGCTAACATGCTTTAAAATGGAATATTTGATACTTTTCACCATATTCAACAGTCTTCAGCCATCGTTTTCCACAAAATAAGCCTTTTTGTGGATCTAGTGTTAATCCAGTTCAATTTCCGTTCGGTAGGGGTTCTAGTCAGTAATTTGACTCCCAGACCCTGTGATTTTGATCTGGAAACAACCCGTGTGCGTTGCACTCGGATCTGATCAGAGGTCTTTTCTGTCAACGACCACAATTTAGGACCTTCAAGTGACAAAATTTTGTCAAACTTATGCAAAACAAAGATATATGTAAATAAACCTTCATCAATGCATTTTCGACTAAATCCAGGTTGAGGTGTGCGCTAAAAATCGTCCTGGTCCAGACCATCCCAGACCAAAAGATCCCCTGATTAGACCGTCTCAGTCCGAAAAATCGCGTGATCAGACGTCTCAGACAAAAACGGATCCTGATCAGACTCAAGCGCGCTCGACCGTCTTTATGAGCTTAAGTTCGCAAGTTCACTTCAAAAATTTACCCGAGTGGAAGTCCCAAAAAATGGTTACATTCAGGCCCTGGTATATTTGTCCCCCGTTTGCAAAAGTGTACGGCATGTTCAGTACAGGTTTTGAACGCACTATCTCTCCTATTTGAGTTCGTTTGGGTCTGGAACTTCAGTCAGGGCCCTGTCAATTTAATACTTTCTCTTCATCAAAAGAGTGACAGCACTGCTTTTTTTTTCAACCTGTTTAATAAGGTAGGCCCAAAGTGGGTCTGCCTTTTTACTGCCTTAAAGTATAAAGAGTGAGGGCTACTTATTTTTGCGCGCGAAGTAGACTTACCTAGTTCTCTCTGGCTAACCGACTCTGTAAAACACTGAAGATAAACTTCAATTATAAGGGTGGTATTAATATACAACACCGCAGTCAATAGTATAGACACAGTACAACTGTCTATTAGACTAACTAAAGTCAAGCGTGCTGGTGCTATTTAAAAGATTCTTACCTCACAGTTCACCCACAGTTCGGAATACTACAGCTGGCGCAATCAGAGACAGAGTTTTCTCAGTGTCTGATTGGTGGAGAATACACATTCTGTATTTTCGTCAGCTGCAATAAATTTTGGAATCGGTTGTATTTCGGGAAAATTGATTAGTTCAGCATAAAAAAAATTCGTCAAGCAGTAAAGTGGGAGCCTTATTTAAAAGACATTTTTATAAGGAAGAAAACAAAAACATTTTTATTACAAAAAAAAAATTCCAAAATTAAATTGGCTTGTTTATGATTTATCAGAGATGAAATATATTTTTAAATTTTTCTGCAAGTATTTTAAACTTTTTTGGGTTATATACTGGTATACTAAAATTACTTGTTTACAAAAAACTATAAAATGTTCCCTGATAGTCGCGTTGCAGGTGTGCATATCAGCCGATACCTCTCATAAGCCATTAGAGAAACTGTCAGAATTGTTAGATGTTTGCACACTCGAACAACAGAAACGAACATATACGCCAGTCTGTTACTTTTGTACACAACAGAATACAATTCATAGTTGTCGTGGATGAACATTGGTAAATCTTTGCAGAAGTACGCTAAACAAATCCGAGTTAAATGAAACCTGTGAAATGAGCATTACGAAACCGCGCACAAGGGATCATGTATGAATTTGATATATGAAAACTTGGATTTCATTACCGGATATTATATTATTTTTTTTGGTTTCATAGAGGGATCGTACTAAGAAATCGAGCATGGACAGTATGAAATCATATATGATTCCTTGTATGAAATCAAAAAAAAATTTTCAACCCAGGCGTCCATGACAAATAAAGTGGACAATTTTGGACCATTTTACCTCTTTAATTTCACGAAGCGTATCTTAATACATGTAAAAAGGGTCTAACAGTGTGGAATACGGCAACAAAGGAACGATTATACCAATTGTATATACTGATTACAGTGTAAAACAATAGATAATTTTAAATTACGTGCTCAAAATTCCGCAAATTAAAGCAATATTATTTAAAATCCATTGATAAGAGCGGCAGCTCGTAATGAGTTCCTGGTAAAGAAGATGTCAAGATATGAACAAAGTTGTTTAAATTTTGGATATTTTTTAGAAATACGTATTTTGAATAATCCACATGTCATTTTGTGTAACTATATCTTGAAAAAAACATATAATACCCAATCTTTTACGCTATCAAGCTTCGTTGGTGACATTACTACGCATCATACTCTTGCTAGTTTGTATTTTATACATATTTTAATTCCACAATCGGCAGTGCGGCGCTTGAAAATTTTCTGAAAAATTTTGGGAAACACTTAGGCGCAAGAAAATGTCACAGTACAAAAGATTTTAAAAGAAGTATTCATTCTTTCAAGAGCCTTTTCAAATAAATTGAAAGTATAACGGAAGCGCCAACAATATTCTCCATTTTATGTAATAGAAAATCGAAAAAAATTTCTGCACTTTTTCATTTAGAGCTATCGTCAATTGTAAATGCCCCTTTTAAAAAACAGAAACAGTGACAATATTTTCCACGCAAAAACAAGTGATTAAAGAGAGAAATAAAGAAAGAATGAAAGAATTTATTTCTTTGATTGAGTAAATTATAAAAATATAAATGAAAAACATCAAAAAACACCATTTTAATCTGGTATCAAAGAGGACCCCCTAGCTGTAAACACCTTCACTTGAGGGCCCAGGTAAAAGTGCTGTAGAATCTTGACTGCTCGGTTAAAAAGAAAACTGCTTCAAAAACAACGTTACTGCGTTGGTATTTTTTAACCAAATTCCTAAATTGCTTCCGGGCTAGTTGCATTTTGCGTTCATTATTCGGGTTCATGTCTATTGGGTTCGTATTTAGAAGGTAAATTAAAAATTTTGACTCACGGTAGCGTACTGGGTAACTTATTTTTGTGGATTCTATATGAAGCCCTCAAGCGGAAACCAGCTCACGCTTTTTGTACTCATAGACTGCGTACAGTTAGACGTAAATAGAGAATTCAGACTACCAGTTGGTCAACGGTTCGCAATTGCTTGTGTACAAAATTTCAAATGTTCAACTGTGTACATGTTCTAAACATTTCCTGCTCCAATCAACTCAAATAAACTACCGGTGTGAGCTAAATTCTTCTTGAAAAGACTAAACTTCATCAACTTCTTTTTCATTTTGAGCAAAAGTAGTAAATATTTTTTTTATATTCAGTCATACACGAGAAGACCATATGAAATAATAGGTTTTATTAAGCTTTTTAAAACCGAATCAAAAACTCTCTTTTGATACCATTTAACGCAATCTTAATGAAACAGAGATTGTTTTTGATACTTTTGTCACTACACTCTGTTCATGATGCAGCAAAGTTGACTTATGGTCAATGTTCATAGCCAAATAAACAATACTGTTTTGCCTTTCTTTTATTGTCCAATATTGCATCATGGTGTGGTAAACCAATCTGAAAAACTTGCGTTTTCGCGATATTCAAAGCGAGCTCAATTCGTTTCATCTAATTTCCAACTTTAACGACCTCATTATTCAAATCAAAATTTTCCTCTTTGTCGGTTGAATACACGCTTTTTTTGTAGCATCAGCGGAAAGAAGAAATTGAAAGAGAGACGAATTATATGGAAAATCATTTATAAAAATTTTAAACAACAGTGGTCTTAGAAAGGACCCCTGAGGATCTACCTATAGTACTAACCGAATACCGAAAACCGGAACGAGTTGTATTTATTTGAACACACTAGAACCTATTGTTTAAAAAAGTATTGAACCATTCGTAAGCAGACTCTCCGAATGCCGAAAAGATCTAGTTTCATGAACAGATGTTCGTATATTACAGTATCACAGCTTTTCGCAACTCTTATACAACTCATGTGTGTTAATATTCACTATTGTGAAGCCTCTCTGTTATTTCAAGGAGAGCGTGACTGGTTTAATGGCGCGAACGAAATGGGAGCTGCTTAGGATACCAAAGTTCATATTTATCAACAAAATAACAGACCCGATCATGTACTGCTCGCTTTGAGACTTTTCTAACTGTGGATGCTAAAGAACTTGACCGGCAATTGTTAACGCTGGTTTTTGTTCCTTTTTTGTATAGAGGAACAACTGGCGAGATCTACAAGCAATCTGGAAAAATTACTAAACTTAGTGATTCATTACAAAGTCCTTCCAAGATGTCGTGGTTTGTTGCGCCAATGAAAGAGTCCCCGTGATCGGGTCCCGGGTCAATAGAAGCCAGAAAAATCCTTCCAAACCATGTTTTGTTATTTTACAACGGGTTTTTGTTTTGTTATTTGGTTTTTTAACCATTTTTTGGTGGTCTCAGTTTGACCTATTTTTCAGCTGCTGTGTTCGTCACTGAGGTTGGATTTTTTATTAATTATGCAAACTTTCGAAGCATTTGTTTGTAATATCAGCGTGGAAATTAAATCAACTGTTTCTTAATTTGAGGCAAACCAATAAACATTTGAATGCTGATTGCCAAACAAGTGATTGAAAAAAGAGCTGAAAATCCTATTCAGTTCACTAGCAAAAAATCATTCTTAGCAGAAAATGGAGCGAAAAAAACGACAGATAAGTATGATAAACGACAAATGAAAAGTTTTCTGCTGTAAATTGGTAGTAGCTAACTCCATTTAATGTTAAATAATTAGAGCCGATGATAATTAAAGTAAGAGAAACCGCTCACGCATTAAATAAATACTTAAAACACTCACGTGCACTTTTTAAAATGCCGAAAGTCTGCAGTGCCAGAAGTCAAAATGCCAGAAGTTGCTACTTAGCCAGAATTTCGTTGACTTTCGTCATTTTACTTGAATTTCATTGACTTTCGTCATTTTAAAACGTGCGCATTTCGTGTTTTAGGCATGGTTAAGTGACTCTGCAGAAGTCACTTCGAAATTCTGACTTAATATCTCGAATGGCTTCGAGGTTCTCGATAAACGCCAGAAGTTCTCAGTGACTTCAAGCAGAGTCACTTAACCATTAATTAAGATGCATAGATAATGTACATGCATTGAATTTGGGAAGATTAGTCGCCAATTTTTGCTTTGCTATCGTCACTAGAATTTGATTAAAAGAGCTGACGAAATTAGTAACGAAGGAAAGGCAATTTGGTCGGTGATATTCGCATTGTCGCTGATCTCGGTTAATGTTGCTAGAATGTGAAGAAGCAACTAGATGCAGTTTTACGTTTGTTTAGATCATTATCAGTAATCTTTTGTTGTTGCCATTCATTTGGTCCCATCTGTTTATAAAATGCTGAGAAGTCAGTTAATTCCGCTCATGTATACGCTCTCTTGAGTAAAAGGCGATTTCATCAGAAAAAACTGGTTTTTCACTTCTTTCCGATTAAATTCAGCAGATTTTTGATTTCTGGATTATTTGAAAATCACTTCTGGGAGTTAAAAACTCTTCATGAGCCCGTTCAAGAATAAAGAGTACTATCTCAAAGTTGTTTTCCTAATCTAAAACTAACGGTTGAGTTTTGCGTTTCATTCTGATCAACATTGTGTCAACCATATCATCAAAAGCAGTGACCTACAGGGGGGGGGGGGGGGGTAAATATGGTCTGTGACTCCTATATACTTCAATTTATAATTATCTGAAGACTAGATAGTTTCATTGCTGTAGTATGAACTTCGCCATAACGTGTCCCATAAAGTTGAAATAAGCGAACGTTTCAAAAGCCACTGGACAGATTTCAAAGGTCAAAGTTCAAATTTTAAACATAGAAAAAATTGATGAATAGCTTAATGATAAAAAACGTTGACAATCAAAGGACCAATTTTATGCTCAATTGCTTGTTTTTGATGTTTTATTGCTTATTTGCAAACCGTTCGCTTATTTCAACTTTATGGGACAGACTACCTGCAAATAATCAGAAATGCAATTTACGAAGTTTCTTTTCAACATGAGTCATGAAGTTTTGCTCTAGCCGACAAAAAAGAGCATTTGCTTTAAGAGTTGTGTTTGCTCTCATTTTATCAATACTATAGTCTGTCCCATAAAGTTGAAATAAGCGAACGTTGGAAAAACGACAAAAACTTGCAATTGAGCATCAATGTGCTCATTTCAATGACAACGTTTTTTCCATTAAGTTTTCATTCATCAATTTTTTCTACATGTTTTAAAATTGAACTTTGAACTCTCACCTGTGGCTTTTGAAACGTTCGCTTATTTCAACTTTATGGGACACGCTATAATTGCATTTGAAGAGAAATTCTTTTCTGCTCCGAAAAAA
>NW_027451065.1:0-7500 GCF_964194025.1 Convolutriloba macropyga
TACTTGACAAAACAATAAGTATTATGCTGTTTCTAGTATGCGAAAGCAGAAACATCAGCATGTGAAAGTTGTGAAGTTGAAAAGTTTTTGTGTTGAGTACGGTGTTGTTACTAGTAACCATGTCGACAGCTGGAAAGCTGTTCTCTAACCAATAAAAGGTAAAACTTCTGTATCTGAAGAGGCGGCGTGATTGAGATTTTTAACAGACTAGTATTATGTTGTTTCTAGTAGGCGAGAGCCGAAACATCGACATGTGAACATCTGGTTTTTAAATCATGAGTCAATTCTCCCTAGTATGATACAGTTGTTAGCCGGTATTGGTAACAGTAGAACAGAGATTTGGAGGGCAAAACCTGCTCATGGGAAATGCTCACAGAGCGCTATCTACCAGTACACATAGTATTATGCTGTTTCTAGTACGCGCGAGCCGAAACATCAGCATGTGAAATGTGTAATCGTGGGTAACTCTAAGTGTGTAGAGTACTGTGTAGTAACTAGTAGCCATGCCAAAGCATGCATTGAAACTCTTCGTGATTTAAAAAGCTCAAAGCAAGATTGACGAGGCCGCAAGGCTATGTCTTTCTAAATTCGAACAAATCGAAAGATTGTTCAAAGTACAATTAAACTGATTGATCCTGTCAGTTGCCATATGCTTGTCTGAAAGACTAAGCCATGCATGTGCAAGCGAAGCTTGAAAAAGTGGAACCGCGAATGGCTCATTAAATCAGTTACTATCTATTAGTTGATTTGCAAGCTAAATGAATAACTGCGGTAACCCTGCAGCTAATGCATGCTGATTGTCCGACACTGTCGGAGACTTTTACAAGACTACACCGGGTGATTTGCTAAGTACAGACACATCCCGTGATGAGTCCTAGTAACTGAAAGATCCCAGATAGCTTCGGCTTGGGGACGGAACTTCCGAATTTCTGACCTATCAACCTATGATGGTAGTGTAACGGACTACCATGGTTGTGACGGGTAACGGGGAATCAGGGTTCGATTCCGGAGAGGGAGCCTTAGAAACGGCTACCACATCCAAGGAAGGCAGCAGGCACGCAAATTACCCACTCTCCGCACGAGGAGGTAGTGACTAGAAATAATGATATGAACCTTTATGGTTTGTAATCAGAATGGAATGGACTTAAAAGCTCCATTGATGAACGAGTAGAGGGCAAGTCTGGTGCCAGCAGCCGCGGTAATACCAGCCTCTACAAGCGTATGCAATAGTTGCTGCGTTTAAAAAGCTCATAGTTGGATCTGTTTGAGTAGAACGGCAACATGGTCTTCAGTTAAATCTGTTGACTCGTTCCGCTCATCCTTCGCATCGAAGAAATAGTTTGCACTTAAATGTGACGAACTGTGGAAACGGTGTTTTCACCCTGAGAAAATTAGAGTGTTCAAAGCATCCTTTGGGATCGAATAATAAAGCATGGAATAATGGAGAATGACCCGCTACTCGATTGATGCCGGTTGGCTGAGTGCGGTAATGATTGAAAGGAACAGACGGGGGCATTTGTATTGCTACGTTAGAGGTGAAATTCTTGGATCGTGGCAAGACAAACTACTGCGAAAGCATTTGCCAAGAATGTTTTCATTAATCAAGAACGAAAGTCAGAGTATTGAAGAGGATTAGATACCCTCGTAATTCTGACCATAAACTATACCAACCTACAATTTGTCAAAGTCGATCTTGACTTGGCAAGAGATTAACCGGGAAACCAAAGTTTATTGGTTCCGGGGGAAGTATGGTTGCAAAATCGAAACTTAAAGGAATTGACGGAAGGGCACCACCAGGAGTGGAGCCTGCGGCTTAATTTGACTCAACACGGGAAAACTCACCCGGTCCAGACATCTTAAGGATTGACAGATTGAATATCTTTCATGATTATATGGGCGGTGGTGCATGGCCGTTCTTAGTTAGTGGAGTGATCTGTCTGGTTAATTCCGATAACGAACGAGATCTTCTCCATCTAAATAATGAAATTCACTATATGTGAATTCAAACACTTCTTAGAGGAACTATGCGGAATTAAATACCGCAGATGAAGTGAGGCTATAACAGGTCTGTGATGCCCTTAGATGTTCTGGACTGCACGCGCGCTACACTGTGTACTTTTAGATTGAGTACTCAGCCCTTGGTCCGAAATGGACTGGGCAATCAGAGAAAAGTACAGCGCTTCAAGGGGATCGTCTGTTGTAACTTGCAGACGTGAACCAGGAATTCCTGGTACTTATGAGTCAACAACTCATAGGGATTACGTCCCTGCCCTTTGTACACACCGCCCGTCGCTACTACTGATTGGATAGTTAAGCAAGAATTGCAAATTCCTACTGTTGGGACTTCGGTCTCCGGCAACGGGATGAAGCGGATCGAGCTTAATTGTCTAGAGGAAGTAAAAGTCGTAACAAGGTTTCCGTAGGGGAACCTGCGGAAGGATCAGTGATTGATTCCTTCGGGCATGGCTGCTGGTAGAGGCCATGTCTGTAGTGCGCATGACGCTCTGTCGCTAGAGATTGCTTGGCAACCAATCTCGAATTATGTATCGAGCTCAAAAACTACTTGTGTGGATACATAGTTCAGCAGTCATGGCAAGGGACTGCTTAAAGGGAGACTAGTTAGCAAAAGCAGCCTAGCAGAACTGCAGCTATCTAGATCTCAGAAGCTGGGTTATAGAAGCCCAGCTATAGACTTGTGAATGAGAAAGGCCTAAAAAGGTCCACAAGTCGCGTGGTTAGAACCGACACGCAAAAATCCCAGCGAGTGACAGAGCGTTGCGCTGTTCAGTGGGAAAGAGTTGAGCTACTCGGGGCGCCCACTGAACTTGCTCCGAGCCAAAGGCTCGAAAAAACACAGCTTAGCCTCAGATCCTTTACATAGAAGGCTAGCTAAAATAAACTTACCTTGGACGAGGGTAAAGTTTAGTCAGTTCTTAGGGGAGAGTAATCCACAGCTTCTCGCCCTCTGAACATTCTCCCAGATATGTAGGTCTGGGAGAGTCTCCTCCTGTTCTTCGGAATCTGGAGGTAGACAAAGACAGTACGATACGATCTTGCATCGGGATGACTAACCGATAATGATCATAATCTGACAATTTTTCCGGCTTGAGGCACCGGAGTCAGATTAAAGACACATACTGAACTAAAGGCGTATGTGCAAAGCTTGTCGGAGTGTAGAGAGTCAAGCTGAGTTGACTCGTCACGTGGTGATGACAACAGCCATGTGCAAAACACTCACAACTTTATCGTCTATGTGGAAAAGGTTGCTAACAGCGCTCTCTATGAGAGGCCCTCGCATATAACTATACGAGGAAAAGGCGATAGAGTTGTTTGAATGTGGGGCAGGTTCATCGACAAGCTAAGTTGATCACATTCTTGTTGTGGCATCCTACTAGAATTGGTCACGGTCTGCACCAACTCTCCCCAAGTTGGCCAGACTTAAAACTAGAAATAAGGTTTGCAGCTATGTGAACCTAGAAACTGTAAAGGAGTTGAAAGAACTTAAAGGAATTGAAAGAGGCCTTGAGGTATATCCTCTTGGTAAAGACCCACAAAAGCTCACAAAAGTGGCTTCGAAGGGCAAAACTGGTTCATCCAAAACAATTGGAGAGCTTAAAGCAGAACCAATTCGAATGAAACACTATTGGTGAAACTTCATCATGAGAACGTCACAAGCTGATCACGCTCTATGATATGACTAGTATTATGTTGCTTCTAGTAGGCTAAGCGCAAGCCGAAACATCAACATGTGAAAGTCGTAGAATTTTGCAATCAAACTGTGGCTAGTACTGTGATGTTACTAGTAACCTGGTGTTCCGTCATATGGCCAAGAGAGCATTTGAAGGCGAAACTTCTGCATGGGAAAGCTGCATCATGATCAAAATTTTATATCGAGTATTATGTTGACGTTAGTAGGCCTTGGCCGAAAACGCAGCATGTGAAAGGTATAGATAAAAGTTATTGTTGCAGTCAGTACTGTGTAGTTACTAGTAGCTGGATTTAAGCTCAAAATGAGACACTGTTGGTGAAACTTCATCATGAGAATGTCACAAGCTGATCAAGCTCTATGATATGACTAGTATTATGTTGCTTCTAGTAGGCTAAGCGCAAGCCGAAACATCAACATGTGAAAGTCGTAGAATTTTGCGATCAAATTGTGGCTAGTACTGTGATGTTACTAGTAACCTTGTGTTACGTCATATGGCCAAGAGAGCATTTGAAGGCGAAACTTCTGCATGGGGAAGCTGCATCATGAACAAAAGTTTATATCGAGTATTATGTTGACATTAGTAGGCCCTGGCCGAAAGCGCAGCATGTGAAAGGTATAGATAAAAGTTATCGTTGCAGTCAGTACTGTGTAGTTACTAGTAGCTGGATTTAAGCTCGAAATGAGACACTGTTGGTGAAACTTCATCATGAGAACGTCACAAGCTGATCACGCTCCATGATATGACTAGTATTATGTTGCTTCTAGTAGGCTAAGCGCAAGCCGAAACATCAACATGTGAAAGTCGTAGAATTTTGCGATCAAATTGTGGCTAGTACTGTGATGTTACTAGTAACCTTGTGTTACGTCATATGGCCAAGAGAGCATTTGAAGGCGAAACTTCTGCATGGGGAAGCTGCATCATGAACAAAAGTTTATATCGAGTATTATGTTGACGTTAGTAGGCCCTGGCCGAAAGCGCAGCATGTGAAAGGTATAGATAAAAGTTAGCGTTGCAGTCAGTACTGTGTAGTTACTAGTAGCTGGATTTAAGCTCGAAATGAGACACTGTTGGTGAAACTTCATCATGAGAACGTCACAAGCTGATCACGCTCTATGATATGACTAGTATTATGTTGCTTCTAGTAGGCTAAGCGCAAGCCGAAACATCAACATGTGAAAGTCGTAGAATTTTGCAATCAAACTGTGGCTAGTACTGTGATGTTACTAGTAACCTTTTCTTACGTCATATGGCCAAGAGAGCATTTGAAGGCGAAACTTCTGCATGGGGAAGCTGCATCATGAACAAAAGTTTATATCGAGTATTATGTTGACGTTAGTAGGCCCTGGCCGAAAGCGCAGCATGTGAAAGGTATAGATAAAAGTTATCGTTGCAGTCAGTACTGTGTAGTTACTAGTAGCTGGATTTAAGCTCGAAGTGAGACACTGTTGGTGAAACTTCATCATGAGAACGTCACAAGCTGATCACGCTCTATGATATGACTAGTATTATGTTGCTTATAGTAGGCTAAGCGCAAGCCGAAACATCAACATGTGAAAGTCGTAGAATTTTGCGATCAAATTGTGGCTAGTACTGTGATGTTACTAGTAACCTTGTGTTACGTCATATGGCCAAGAGAGCATTTGAAGGCGAAACTTCTGCATGGGGAAGCTGCATCATGAACAAAAGTTTATATCGAGTATTATGTTGACGTTAGTAGGCCCTGGCCGAAAGCGCAGCATGTGAAAGGTATAGATAAAAGTTAGCGTTGCAGTCAGTACTGTGTAGTTACTAGTAGCTGGATTTAAGCTCGAAATGAGACACTGTTGGTGAAACTTCATCATGAGAACGTCACAAGCTGATCACGCTCTATGATATGACTAGTATTATGTTGCTTCTAGTAGGCTAAGCGCAAGCCGAAACATCAACATGTGAAAGTCGTAGAATTTTGCAATCAAACTGTGGCTAGTACTGTGATGTTACTAGTAACCTTTTCTTACGTCATATGGCCAAGAGAGCATTTGAAGGCGAAACTTCTGCATGGGGAAGCTGCATCATGAACAAAAGTTTATATCGAGTATTATGTTGACGTTAGTAGGCCCTGGCCGAAAGCGCAGCATGTGAAAGGTATAGATAAAAGTTATCGTTGCAGTCAGTACTGTGTAGTTACTAGTAGCTGGATTTAAGCTCGAAGTGAGACACTGTTGGTGAAACTTCATCATGAGAACGTCACAAGCTGATCACGCTCTATGATATGACTAGTATTATGTTGCTTATAGTAGGCTAAGCGCAAGCCGAAACATCAACATGTGAAAGTCGTAGAATTTTGCGATCAAACTGTGGCTAGTACTTTGATGATGCTTGTAGCCAACCGAATTGGTTGAAAAGCCCAATAAGTAAGCTAACTTGGGAGAGCTTGTTGGAAACCAAATGCTACTAGATTGGTCCAAATACATCCTTCAACAGGGGATCACTTGGCTCGCTTTACGAAGAGGAGCACAGCTATATGTGTTAATTCGGTATGAATCGCAAGATTTGTTTACCGACCTCTCTAACGCAAAAGGCGGTCTCGGCTTCGGCTGTTGACTGCGTCCGATTCAGGGTTATATAACTCTCGATTGAACACATTGATGTTCTATTGTTGGTGCTTCCAATAAAATTGGAACACTTAAAGCAGAACCGATTCAAATAATAGCATTCTGATCAATGATTGCATTCCTTGATCAAGAACTGCTGGAGTCATTGTGATGGCGAATTTTCTTCATAAGAAAATTGCAAAGAGACGGAACTTAATGAGACTAGTATTATGTTGTTTCTAGTAAGCGGAAGCTGAAACAGCAACATGTGAAAATCAAGTTTTGTTCAATGATCTCGAGGCGATAAGTACTATGAAGCAACTAGTAGCCTAAGCATGACTCAGATTTGAGACAGTCAAAAAGACTGGCGAAACTTCTTCACATGAAAGTTACATAGAGAACTACAAATGTATACAGCGAGTATTATGTTGTTTCTAGTAGGCGAAAGCTGAAACATCAACATGTGAAAGTTGTCTGCAAACTGTAGAACGATATGTGATTAGTACTGTGCTGTTACTAGTAGCCAGTCTGACTGTAGAAGCCAAGACAAAGGGAAACTAATGCATCTGAAAAGGACAAGTTATGGAAAGGTATGCACGATAAGTATTATGTTGTTTCTAGTAAGCGGCAGCTGAAACATCAACATGTGAACGTCGTTGTGTACAGTAACCTAGAACTATATAGTCCTTAGTAACGTGCATTTACTAGTACCTGTAATTGGTATTCAGACTCAGGCAGTTTGGAATAGTTTGGCAAAGATGCACCAGAGAAAACTGGGATTTGATACAGAAATTGTTGAATACAAGTATTATGCTGCTTCTAGTAGGTTGAATCCGAAACATCAGCATGTGAAAATTGAAAACATTTCTGGTTCGAATTGTCACAAGTATTTGGTGATCTGAGTAGCCAAACTCACTACAACGCCAATTGAAGGCAAAAATTCTCAACGGGAAAAGCTATTCTCATTGAATGAGCTAACAAGACGAGTATTATGTTGCTTCTAGTAGGCGAAAGCCAAAACATCAACATGTGAAAGTCTTGCTGAACAAATTTAATGTTGTTGAGCTCAGTACCGTGTGAATTAGTAGCCATAATTGGCGAGCGAAAATTGAACTGGCGAAACTTCGTCTTTGGAAAATTGCAGATGCCGAGCACTTATTTTGCAACGAGTATTATGTTGACTGTAGTAAGCGAAAGCCGAAACAGCAACATGTGAA
>NW_027451065.1:12500-13771 GCF_964194025.1 Convolutriloba macropyga
TATGCGCTCCCAAATGGCCTAACACTGGCAGCCAATCAGAGTGCGAGAAAAGCGCTCCCAAATGGCCTAACACTGGCAGCCAATCAGAGTGCGAGAAAAGCGCTCCCAAATGGCCTAACACTGGCAGCCAATCAGAGTGCGAGAAAAGCGCTCCCAAATGGCCTAACAGTGGCAGCCAATCAGAGTGCGAGAAAAGCGCTCCCAAATGGCCTAACAGTGGCAGCCAATCAGAGTGCGAGAAAAGCGCTCCCAAATGGCCTAACAGTGGCAGCCAATCAGAGTGCGAGAAAAGCGCTCCCAAATGGCCTAACAGTGGCAGCCAATCAGAGTGCGAGAAAAGCGCTCCCAAATGGCCTAACAGTGGCAGCCAATCAGAGTGCGAGAAAAGCGCTCCCAAATGGCCTAACAGTGGCAGCCAATCAGAGTGCGAGAAAAGCGCTCCCAAATGGCCTAACAGTGGCAGCCAATCAGAGTGCGAGAAAAGCGCTCCCAAATGGCCTAACAGTGGCAGCCAATCAGAGTGCGAGAAAAGCGCTCCCAAATGGCCTAACAGTGGCAGCCAATCAGAGTGCGAGAAAAGCGCTCCCAAATGGCCTAACAGTGGCAGCCAATCAGAGTGCGAGAAAAGCGCTCCCAAATGGCCTAACAGTGGCAGCCAATCAGAGTGCGAGAAAAGCGCTCCCAAATGGCCTAACAGTGGCAGCCAATCAGAGTGCGAGAAAAGCGCTCCCAAATGGCCTAACAGTGGCAGCCAATCAGAGTGCGAGAAAAGCGCTCCCAAATGGCCTAACAGTGGCAGCCAATCAGAGTGCGAGAAAAGCGCTCCCAAATGGCCTAACAGTGGCAGCCAATCAGAGTGCGAGAAAAGCGCTCCCAAATGGCCTAACAGTGGCAGCCAATCAGAGTGCGAGAAAAGCGCTCCCAAATGGCCTAACAGTGGCAGCCAATCAGAGTGCGAGAAAAGCGCTCCCAAATGGCCTAACAGTGGCAGCCAATCAGAGTGCGAGAAAAGCGCTCCCAAATGGCCTAACAGTGGCAGCCAATCAGAGTGCGAGAAAAGCGCTCCCAAATGGCCTAACAGTGGCAGCCAATCAGAGTGCGAGAAAAGCGCTCCCAAATGGCCTAACAGTGGCAGCCAATCAGAGTGCGAGAAAAGCGCTCCCAAATGGCCTAACAGTGGCAGCCAGCTAGAGCTAGCTTAAGTTAGCTTGGGTTAGCTTGAGTTAGCTTTAATTAGCTTTAATTAGCTTAAGCTAGCTTAAGTTAGCTTG